>NC_056744.1:1246883032-1246985532 GCF_019279795.1 Protopterus annectens | reverse complement strand
CATCTGTGCCTGTGTGCCATAATCAGAGCTTTACTCCTCTATTCCATAGAACTACATTATAATTATCTAATTTTTAGTGACACAATAGTACAAAAGAATCAGAAACAAAATCCTGTTGGTTTTCTGATAAGAGCCAAGCATGCTACACACTTATACAGTCCTCTTATTATTATATTGGTGTGCTAATGTGCCAGCTTCTTACTACAGTTGAGAACTTTGACCTATTGGCACAGGAAATGATCACTTCTTCCCATAAGGATGAACATTTTTCTAGTTGGAATATTTGTCTTTTAATAGCATCCATTTAATTTGATAAAAATCTGTTAAAATATTCTTGATTTTTTCTGACTCAGTCAGAAACTTCATGAGAACATCTTTAAAGAGGTATGATGGAATCTTTAATGTAGTTAAAATCAACAGCAGATCCAGCTTTAGATTTTGAAGTCTCAGCTTCTTATGGACCTTGAATGCAATACATTCAGTGATCTTCCAATATTTATCTTTGAAGTCTTTCTCTATAGTTAAATCTGTTGAATAAATTGTTTAAAAGAAGCCTCCATCTTGCACACACAAGACTGACATTGAATACAGACAAGTGCTGTATTACAGTGGTTATGAGAAAAAGTAACTTAAATGTCCTTGCCACAAACCACAACCAGAAAAATACATCTCTTGAAATAAATAGAAGCAATTTATCAATGAGGAAGCTATGAGCTTTCTGTAGTACAGGGTTTAGCTTTGCCAGTCCTTATTTGTTTACTGTGTGACTCAGAACAAGTCAATTAATCAGACAATGCTCCTAGGTAACCCCTGAAAAGATGATTATACTGAGTGGGTTTACCCAGTTAACAAATTAATACTATAAATTAAAAAAGATAATAAAGAAAATTGTTAGCAACCCAATCTGCCAAAAACAAACACAAAATTTACTTTTTATGCATCAGAACATATGCTGAAAGTCACACTGCCATCTTGAAAGTCCATATTTTTTTATTTTGATCAAAATTTTCTATTTCTGGGGGGCCGTCTGAGCCACCGTACAAGGTGGCTGCCTAGCTCGGCTCTTGTGTGCCTGGTAGATGTTACAAATTATTTTTCCATCCGATTTGGAGATATAAAAGATCTAAATCTAGTAAAAATTGTGTTAAAAGTTAATTAGAAGGCAAATAGTCTGATTGGAGCTTCTAAATCACCAGAATAAGTTGAATTTAACAAAATCATGCATCACATTGAGAAGATGATTAAAGAGCTCTTGGGCCATCTAAATGGAGGGAGAAGAAGTTAGGGAAAGAATAAGAAACAGCAGCAAATGCTTATCTGTATATAGCAAAAGGTTGATTGTATGGGAAGTGAAGTAAAGTTTATTTATTTTTATTTATTTATTTTACATTTGTTGACCGGGTTAGTCCAACTGGATACATGTCCATTTTCAGCAGAGGCCCGGGGAGAAAAGCTCCACAATAAAAAAGCACATAAAATTACATACAGATAAATTCACAATAACATAATAAAAAGAACACTTAAATTTACATACAAATAAGTTCACATTCACATGATATTTAAGTAACAGTAGTATGGATACGTTAAGCAACATAGAGATTAAGATTATAAGCTCAGAGGAGAAGGATGAAACTTTATCCCACAAATAGACCCTAGTCCTTATGAGGTGCAGGCAGGCCAAGAGGAACTAGTATCATATAAACAAGCAGAGGTAAAGGCTTGGTGATCAGAGGAGATACAATTGTAGGAAAACTTGAACGAAGAGAAGAGAGAGAAGCCCTTATTTAATAGTATGTGGGTGGTATGCGACTTTTAGGATTAGTCTGGATTAGCACATGGGCATAGCCAATGTGACTTAAAGAATTCTTTAATATTAGTTTTGAATTGGCTAGGTGAGGTAATAAGTCTTAGGTTATTAGGAGGGGAATTCCAGAGCTTTCCTATGGAATTGGCATAAAGAGCATCACCACCTGAATTATTAGATTTAGCGGTGAGTACCAGGACACTATTTGTAGATCGAAGGCAATTGAGATTGGAGTAGGGAGTCAGAAGTTTATTCAGTGAGGGGGTTTTATCTGGTTCCTTAATTATTTTAAATGCTTCGGTGAGTTGGTTAAGTCTGAGAAAATTAGGCAGTTCTAACCAGTCAAGTTTCCTTAGGTTAAGGCAGTGGTGAGTACGAAAAGGTGCTCCTGTTACAAATTTGGCAATATGGTTATAGGCAACAGAGAGTTTATTAACCTCTCTTTTATTGAGGAAAGAAAGTACCGGAGAGGCATACAATAGGGTGGAGAGAAGGTGTGTATGTGCAATGGTTAGTTTGGTATTAGGAGTTAGAAAGTTCTTAATTCTGTACATAGAACCGAGTTTCTTGTTTACTGTCTTTATGGTTTGACTAATGTGCATATCAAATTTAAGCTTGTGGTCAATAGTAACACCTAGTAGTTTGGTGTTGGAGACAGGCTCAATGATGGTGCCATTAATGGATTGAACGTAGAAGGTCCTATTATTAGAATGTGGAGGGTGTTGCCCTAGAGGAGTAGCTAAGGTGGGGAAAAATAGTAGTAACTTAGTTTTTGTTGGATTTAGGATGAGTTTCCATTCGGTGAACCATTTTTCAACTGCAGCAAAGCAGTGTTGGGTGACTACTTGGAGATTATGGAGAGAAATGTCAGAGCAGATCAGGGTAGAGTTGTCTGCATATTGAATGCAGGTGGCCTTGAGGATGACTGAGTGGAGATCATTTATGAATACGGAGAAAAGAAGGGGACCAAGTATAGAGCCTTGGGGAACTCCTATGGTGTTAGGTAGCAGGTGAGATAGCTTGTTTTGCCACTGGACTGCTTGTTGCCTACCAGAAAGGTAAGCATTAAACCAACTTAGGGCTGAGTTATCGAGGTGTAGGGTTTCAAGGGTGTGGAGCAATAGCTGGTGATTGACCATGTCGAAGGCTTTTGACAAGTCAAGAAAGAGAGTGGAAGTTATTAATTTGTTATTACGGTTGCTATTGACTGAGTCAACAAAGGAAAGGAGGGCAGTGGTTGTAATATGATGGGGTTGAAAACCATGTTGAGTTTTGGACAAGAGATTGTTTAGGGTGAAATAGTGTAGGAGTTGCTTGTGAACACACCTTTCCATAATTTTTGCTATTGGAGACAATATTGCTATAGGTCTATAGTTCGATGTTTCTGTGGAGGAGCCTCCCTTATGAAGTGGGATGATGTATGATATTTTCCAAATAGAGGGGATGGTGGCCTCAGTTATAGTTCTGTTAATCAATATTGACATGGGATAGGCTATAACATCTGATGCTATTTGTAGGTATTCCACTGGGAGATGATCAGCCGATAGGGTGGATGGTTTAAGTTTCTTCAATAGGGTTCTAATGTAGGAGGTGGATATTGGTTGTAGGTTAAAGGAGGGTAGAGATTTGCGAGTAGCATTAGTTAAGGAGGAGGAAGAAGTAGGTAACTGACTGGCTAGTGACTGGATGGTCTCGGTGAAAAAAGAGTTAAAGGTATTGGCTACTTCTTCAGGATCTTTACCAATAAGTTTCTCAGGGGTAGGGGTAGTTGATATTCCAGAATGGAGGAGGTTATTAAAACCTGCCCAGAACTTCCTTGGATTATTCTGGTGTTTATCCTGGAGGTGACAGAAATAGTTCTTTTTATCCCGGGTAATGTCTGTTTTTGTGGAATTTCTAAGCTGCTGAAATTTGATGCGATCTAGAGGTACTTTAGTAGCTCACCATTTATCCCAGGCCTGGTCTCTAAGCTTAATTTTTGATTTGGTTTCTCTGGTTAGCCAAGGTGCTATCCGTACCTTGGATCTGATTAGTCGGTTTGGTGCATGAGAGTCCAGTATATTTAGGAATGTGTCATTAAAGTATGTCACACTCTCATCTAGGGGTAGAGTTTTTAGCATGGACCAGTTACAGGATTTGAGTTCTGCTAGGAATTGTGCTGGGACAAATTTCTTCTTATTTCTAACAAGTCTATATATGGGAAGGTTTGTACATGTAAATTTATGTTTTATTATGAAAGTGACAAGGTGGTCACTGAGGTCATTGGGGAGGGTCCCAGTGGTATAATTATGTGTGTCTTTATTGGTAAGAATCCAGTCAATGGTGCTCTCTTTTTGTTGAGCATTTCCAATTCTTGTTGGAGATATAATATTTTGGGAGAAACCATGTAAGTTAATGGGCAGGGGATTCGTCTGAGCAGAGCAAAGGGACCAGTCAATATTAAAGTCGCCTAGTACAATGGTTTCTTGAGGGTAGTTCGTGGCTAACCAACTTAGAGCTAGCTCCAAGGTTTCTAAGTTCTTCCCAGGTGGGATGTAAACTACAATAAGATTGATACTTTTTTGGTTGTTTAGGCATATCTTTAGGGCAATTAGTTCTATATTAGAGACCTTGGGAGGTTGTAAAGGATTCATAATGATATTCAATGTGCTTCTAAACATTACAGCTATTCCACCACCCCTTTTTTTTATCCAATCAACCCTTAAGATATTATACCCAGGTGGGAGAATCTCTTCATCCTTTGTGGATGGTTTGAGCCATGTTTCAGATAGACACATGATGTCTGGGAGATGTGTGGCTAACATAGCATGTAAATTATGAACCTTGTTATTTATACTTCTTAGATTAAGATGGAAGATGAGGAGGGAGCTAGTAGATCTTTGAGCTAATTTTGGGGTGGCAGAGTCTAGGTTAGTGGTTGGGCCTGGGTTAGGGTGTATGTCACCATCTTTAGCAATACATTTTTTCAGATGGTCTAAGAGTCTTAGGAGTTTGCATAGTATCTTTAGACCAAATTTTGTAGTGGTTACTTTAGGGTAACGTTGGGTGAGATGCAGACATTTAAAGCATAGAGTTGTAGTGGGGTAGTAAGAAGGAGAAATCAGATTAGGGGGAAGATTTGAGTGATTGCAGGTGTGACCCTTGGGGAAGAGAATACCCAATAGTGTTTGGTTTTCATACCTCAAAAAAAGTAAGGGATAAATAAGAGTAGAACTATAAGTGGGATGGTAGAATTCATAACTTTACCCATGTTAAGAAGAAAGAATGACTAATGGGGTGGGAGGACTTAGGAGAGCCTGCTAAATATTGGTAGATAGCCTGGATTGCGGGAGGAGATATTTTAAATTGCAGGGCGGCTGTAATTGGTTCAGAGCTGAGTGGATCTTATGTACATAGATGTACACAGGGTATGGCATGTAACAAACATCTTATATACATAGATGCACACAGGGCATGGCATGTATCAAACATCTTATATACATAGATGCACACAGGGCATGGCATGTATCAAACATCTTATGTACATAGATGTACACAGGGCATGGCATGTAACAGACATCTTATATACATAGATGCACACAGGGCATGGCATGTAACAGACATCTTATATACATAGATGCACACAGGGCATGGCATGTATCAAACATCTTATATACATTGATGCACACAGGGCATGGCATGTACCAAACATCTGATATACATAGATGCACACAGGGCATGGCATGTAGCAAACATCGTATATACATAGATGTACACAGGGCATGGCATGTAACAAACATCTTATATACATAGATGCACACAGGGCATGGCATGTAACAAATCTCTTATATACATAGATGCACACAGGGCATGGCATGTATCAAACATCTTATATACATAGATGCACACAGGGCATGGCATGTATCAAACATCGTATATACATAGATGCACACAGGCATGGCATGTAACAAACATCTTATATACATAGATGCACACAGGGCATGGCATGTAACAAACATCTTATATACATAGATGCACACAGGGCATGGCATGTAACAAACATCTTATATACATAGATGCGCACAGGGCATGGCATGTAACAAAATTTTATATACATAGATGCACACAGGGCATGGCATGTAACAAACATCTTATATACATAGATGGACACAGGGCATGGCATGTAACAAACATCTTATATACATAGATGCACACAGGGCATGGCATGTAACAAACGTCTTATATACATAGATGCACACAGGGCATGGCATGTAACAAACGTCTTATATACATAGATGCACACAGGGCATGGCATGTAACAAACATCTTATATACATAGATGCACATGTGGCATGGCATGTAACAAACATCTTATATACATAGATGCACACAGGGCATGGCATATAACAAACATCTTATATACATAGATGCACACAGGGCATGGCATATAACAAACATCTTATATACATAGATGCACACAGGGCATGGCATATAACAAACATCTTATATACATAGATGCACACAGGGCATGGCATGTAACAAAATTCTGAAAAGGCTAGTTTTTATTAGGTAGTAGTTTGACAAGGAACAGAAAATGCTGAATTAAAACTAGAAAAAAAATGTAGTGGATCCTAAACAAATAGTGAAGGAAATAAGAAATGGATATAAGTGTTGAGGTAGTTTTAGAGGTATTTTAGCAAAGGGATAGGGTGTCAGTCTGGTTTAGAACATGTGCGTAACCACTGGGATTTAAGGAAGACTCTTAGTTGGGTCTTAAACATTGGAGTAGATGTAAGGGAAGTTAGATCATTTGGAAGTCTGTTCCAAGTGTTTCCAACAAAGTTAGTAAACAGGCAGTCACCAGATTTGTTATTGGATTTAAGGGTGTCTACTAATAACTTATTTGCTGAGCGTAGAATTTTGAGAGTTATATAATGACTAATAAGATTACAGAGTAGAGGAGTACTAGTAGGATGGTGCAGGACCTTGTGAGTGATAGTAAGTTGCTGAAGAAGAACCTGGTTATGAAATTCCAGCCATCCTAGCTGTTTCAGATTTTGGCAGTGGTGGGTTTTAAAAGGGGAGCCAGTGGCAAATCTGGTGATGTTGTTATAGGAGGTTGCCAGTTTGTTTAGATTAGTTTTAGAAAGTTTGGTTTAAATGGAGGAGGCGTAGAGTAGGGTGGAGATTAGATGGGTTTGAGCAATAGTAGTCCCAGCAGAGGGTGTAAGAAAGGGTTTAAGCCTGTAGAGGAAACCAAGTTTTCTATTAACTGCTTTGATGGCTAAGTTTATGTGAGTGTCATAGTTAAGATTATGATCAATTGTTACACCTAAGAGTTTGGTGGTTGTGTCGGGTGCTATTACAGTGCTATTATTTGATGTAATTGTGAAATTAATAGGAGTAGACTTCTGTGTGTGAGTGAACAGTAATAATTTATTTTTTGGGGGTTAAGGAGGAGACAGCGTTGATGGAACTAGTTTTCAACTAAGGTAAGTACTCTTTGGGTACTGGACTGGAGTTCAGCTGAAGAGGCTGCGGCACAGATTAATGTTGAGTCATCAGCATATTGTATGCAGGTGGTTTGAGGGAGGGTAGTTTTCAGATCATTAATGAAAATAGAAAAGAGTAGAGGTCCCAGAATGGAGTCTTGTGGGACACCCAGAGTGACTGGGAGCTGAGTAGATAATTTATTGTCCCAGAGGACTGTCTGTTGTCTGTTACCTAAATAAGACTTAAACCATTTGACTGCCTGAGTAACTAAGGAAAGTGATTGTAGTGTAGCTAACATTAATTGATGATTAACCATGTCAAAGGCTTTAGAGAGGTCTATAAAGAGAGCAGAGGAAAGCAAGTTATTATTATGATTTCTATTAATACAGTCAGAGAAGGATAAGAGAGCAGTTATAGTGCTGTGGAATGCCTAATGCCATGCTGGCAGTCAGCCAGTAGCTTGTTTTGTAGGAGATGCTCAAGTAGCTGCCAGTGGATACATTTCTCCATGATTTTTGCTAAAGGAGAGAGTATGGCAATAGGTCGAAAGTTAGCAAGTTCAGTTGAGTTACCACCCTTATGCAATGGAATTATATGTGAGACTTTCCAGAGGGAAGGGATGGCACATTCTGTAATAGTTCTGTTTATTAAGATGGAAATAGGGTAGGCTAGTACACCAGCTGCAATTTGCAGATATTCAGCTGGGAGGAGGTTAGCTGATGGAGTACAAGGTTTAATTTTTTGACGAAGCATATGGACGAGTGATGTTGGCACTGGTTGTAGATTAAATACAGGAGGATTATTAGCTATTGAGGGTGGTGTAGTGGTGTTAGTTGGGGGTAAGGTATTTGCTAGTGATTTGACTGATTCTGAGAAAAATTTGTTAAAAGTATCTGCGATTTGGATGGGAGTGTTCTGAGTCAAGTTAGATGGGGTAGGAGTTTTGGAGTGACCTGGATGAAGTAGCCTGTTAATGCCTGACAAGAAATTTTGTGGCTTATGCTGTTGGGTTTGTTGGATTTTATGGTAATAGTTTTTTTTTTGTCAAGAATAATTAGTTTTTTAGTAGTGTTTCTAAGCTGTCTAAAGTTTTGATGGTCTGTCGGGTCTTTTGTATATCTCCATTTGGACCAAATCTTATTTCTCTGTAGCATTTTGTGCCTGGTCTCTTTGGAGAGCCAAGGAGCTGATTTGTTCCCAGTTCTGACTGTACGAGAAGGGGCATAGTGGTCAAGAATTAGCAGGAATTTGGAATTAAAGTATGACACCGCTTCATCAAGAAGGAGGTATTTTAGTGGTGACCAGTTGCAAGCTTTGAGCTCAGCAAGGTAGCTGTCTAGGTTTAGATTTTTCTTGTTCCGGGTAGTCCTAACAGTAGTTTGGTTGGGAATAGTGGTCTTTTGTCTAGTTGTAAAGGTAAGAGAGCGGTCACAAATATCATCAGGCAATGTACCTGTTTTATATAGGAGAGGATTATTATTAACTAATATCCAGTCTAAGGTACTTTTTTATTGCTAGGTCTGTGGGTTCTGGTGGTAGGAGAGGTGATGGTTTGATAGAAGCCATAAAGGTTTATGTGAGTAGTAGGTTTGGCTGAAGTACAGCAATACCAATCAATATTAAAATCTCCAAGGAATATGGTTTCTTGTGGGAAGGATGTAGACAACCAGCTAAGTGAATTTTCAAGAGTATTAATGTTATTACCTGGAGGGATATAGGCACAGATAATGTATAAGGATTTATTTGTATTAATCTGGAGCTTAGTGATTAAGATTTCAGCATTGTTAGGAGTGGGAGGTTGAGTATCCATGTGTTTAATTTAATTGTAATTATAAGGGGGGGATTAGAACAGATCTGTATAAATGGGGAGAAGGTGATAGGAAAAGGTTATGTAAAGTTGTAGAGAGGGTAAGATAACCAGGTGAAGATGAGGAAGTGGAAACTGGTCGAGAATTGGGGTGTACCGTGAACAGAGCCATGAGTTTGATAGCTGGCCCTTTCAGAAGATGCTTGAAGAAAGGATGGTAAGTTACACTTCTGATAGCCTGTGGAACAGCATTCCATTTTCAGACAACAGAGTAGCAGTAAAGGTTATTTCTAATTGTTTTTTGCAGTTTATAGATAGTGAGAAGTTGTTTATTGCTAGAATGAAGGGGTCTTTTTGGGTGACAGGAGGGACAAATTGAGCTTAGTGCAGGACAGGCATGGGGTTTATAAATGATGTGTGGTCTGTAGCTAGTTGTACTAAGTCCAAGTAGTGAAGTAGCTCAAGCCAGTTCAAACTTTTAAGGGCCTTGTAGTGATGTGTAAAGTATTGTTTAATGGCAGCAAATTTATCCACTCTTTTGTAGCATTTTTCAATGTTAGTTTTAACAGATACCTGCATGTTGCTAAGGACAGGTGCACCATACAAGAGTGAAGAAAGGAAGGAAGTGGTTGCTAGGGTGTTTTAGAAGAGTTAGTAAGAAACTTTTTATGTCTATAAAGCATGTCAAGTTTCTGGTGAGTTTGTTTTTATATTATTTTGAATGTGGAGTGCAAATCTGAGGTTGTCATCAATTGCCACACCTATCAGTTTTGTATGGGTTAAAATTTCTAACTCTGTAATGTTAAATGAGAAGATTTTGAAGCTGGATTTGTCCTTCAGGTGTGCCTTGGGTAGGAATAGGAGTGCTTTTTTTTGGGGGGGGGGGTGAGAAATAAATGGGCATTATGAACTCAGTTTTCATCAGAGGTGTGTGGTTTCAAGAAGATGCTCCAGAGTGTCAGTAGTGTTATATCACCAGCATACTGTACAAGTGATGCTTGCCTAGAACAGGTATAGAGGTCATTAATGAAAATGTTGTACAGAAGTGGACCAAGAATTGAGCCTTGGCATACACTGTGCACCAGTGGTAATGGGGAGATAAGGAGAGAAAGGATGTTGCCATCTAACAGTTTGGTTAGATTGGTAGCTTTTAAACCACAGAAGTGAAGGAGAGGATAGAGCAAGATGGTGCAGTTGTTAAAGGAGTTTGTTAAGTGAGACAGAATCAAAGGATTTGGACAGATCCTGTAATACGGAATAGATACATTTATCTAAAAAGGATAATAGTGCAGTAGTTGTGCTATGGCCAGGGTGGAATCCATATTGAGTACTGATTAAAAGCTGTTCTGAGAGGAGATGTTGAAAAAGCTGAGTGTGGATACATTTTTCTAGCATTTTTGAGAAAATTGCAATGGGATGAAAGTTAGAGACTTCTGTAAAGTTTCCTCCCTCGTGCTGTTGGATGACATATGATCTCTTCCAAATGACTGGAACATAAGATTCCTGTATTGATCATAGGATCATAGGATCATAGGCGGGTAATAGGCTAATGGCCCTGGGGCCCTTACAAGCCTAGCTAAGAGTTTATCCCCAGAAAGAAACCTCAGTCAACACCTTTCACCGCTGTCAGTGAGAGACATAGGTGGAACCCCTGGGACAAATTTGTGGTTTCCCATCCACTCATCAAGGTCCCGCTTGAAGAGGGTCAGCAAGGTACTCTGTTTGACATGTATTGGAAGTCTGTTGCAGAGAAGGAGCAGGCTCTGGGAGACAAACTTGTGTCTCCAGCAGGTTTGTTGATGTTGCATAATTGATTCAGGCCTTTTGAGCACACAATGCACAAGGAGTTAGACTTATGGATATGGAGCATCTCTAGTACGGCAGGATCTGAGATTGCTTTGTAAGCGAGACACAGATCCCCTCTGATTAATCTGTATGATACCGAGTAGAGTGACAGTGATTTTCTATGGATCTATTGATTAAGATAGCTACTGGGTAAGATATGGCTTTTTTTGCCATCTTGAGGTATTCAGGTGGAAGATTGCTGGCAGTTGAGGAGCAAGGTTTAAGTTTAAGTAGCATTTTCTTATAGCAGCTATTTTTATGGGTTTTAATGTAAAGTTGTTAACATCTGTAGATAAGAATTGTTTGGAGTCATATTTTTCAGCGGTTAACATGGTAGTGGAGGGGCAGTTGGTAATAGGTTATGGGTTTGTGTAGGGGAGGAAGATGTGCTATTGGTGAGGGAAGCAATACTTTCTGTAAAGTATTTCTTAAATGTAGTCACTATTTCAAGGAGGGGGTGCAGATCTGAGAGAGATATAGATCTTTTTTGAGCCAGAATTGAGTAGTGTGTGACTAGAAGACCACTATTTTTTGGATCATTTTGTATGATTAAGTTGTAGTTGATCACAGCATTGTTTCTTATCTTTGCATCGCCGAAAGATTTTTTTTTAATGTATCCACTCCGCCAAGCATTGTTTCTGGTACTCATGTTTTTGGTGATGCTGGATAGCTAGGGGGAGTATTTTATGTTTACTACTTTTATGCATAGAAGGGCAAGGTAATAAAGGTATTAAAAGTTGTAACTGCATCATCTAATGACAGTTTTTAGTGCAAACCAATTGACAGACCTTAGGATACTGTTAAATAAATCTTTGTTAAATTTTGAGAGATTCCTGGATGGTTTAAGTTGGTGGGTACTGGGGTGATGAGTGGTATATCTGTGTGTGCATGTAGTAAGATAGTCATTTAGGGAGTTAGGATAGGATCCACTGATAGTATATTTATGGGGTCTTAGACTAAAATCCAATCAAGAATTGTGTCCTTATTGCTTTTGCTGTATCTAGTAGGTGCTATAATTAACTGAGTCAGACCAAATAGATTTATGCAGGATGAGGGACTATCAGAGGTTACATTTTGTTGATGATTGCATAGTGTTACTTGTGTATGACACTGTACAAATTCCAGGCATAATTCAGATGCCTCTTAGTTTTCATAGTATGTTAGGGTTCGTTATCACCCCAAAAATTAATGGTGATTAGAATCAAAACTAAATAGAGGGAGATATGTTCTGCACTCCATGAAAAGTTAGAGAAGAGTAATTGGGGCTTAAAGTTTAAAAAATAATAGCTAAGATTAGATACCATAACTGGTTAGATCTGAAAGTAAGGCTAGGGAAATGCTAGACACGTGCATGGACTAGCTGATTTGCCATGCCTGGGAGTACAGTAGAAATAGTTTGCACAATGATACATCTGCACATTTTTTATTTTGGGGTAGCATAAACAAATCAGTCCTCCAAATAAGATTATAAGATATATTAAATTAGTTTGTGTCAGGCTTATATAGAATAACTAAAGAGGAAGGATCACAAAGGAATGACTTACAGTTCAAGGAAAACTGGAGGTTGGGTTATGCCAGAATTTAGATGATACATACCTTTCAAACTCTTAGTGCAAGACATCTGGACAAAGCCTGACAAAATGAGGGGGCAAAAGCACCAAAATAGGGATACATTTTAAATACTGCTCTTATAAACTTAGAAAGTTGCTAGGGTAACAGGGTTTGTGTTAACATACATTTTATGTAGTATTTGAAGTTTGAAACTCACATATATGTCATTATTTGGTGACATCAATCCTCAGAGCATCCCAGTGATTTGCCAGAAAACCACAAATTTTATAGGAAACAGACCAAAAATATGAGGCAAAAATCTGGACAGTCTGTACAAATCTGGACAGTTGAGAGGTATCAGTACACGACTACTGTAAATATTGTGTAAAGGTTTAGAGGCATGGAAAATAAAAATTTGGAATGGATTGCCTGAGAAAAGGACAGGAAGGAGGAAGTGGTAAGACAGTGAGAAAGGTGGAAGAAGGTGCTGCCAGGATGATTCATAGGGTGCTAGGGTGTCAACTGTAGTTCACAGACAAATGGGATAGAAGTCATATGGATCAACCACAGAGCTGCCTAAGGAGTTGTAAGAGAAGCTTGTAATCTGGGAAATAAAGGACATTAGACAGGCAAAGGTTCTATTTTTCCAAAATCCCAAAGAGAAATATAATTTACAGAAAAAAAAGATTGGCTGAAAAAGGTGGTGGAGATTTTTAGACCTAGTAAACTGAGTGTTTAGAGAGACAATACAAGAACAAATATATGTTTAAACATATACAAGTAGAAATAGTGAATTATGAGGTAGGCGCAACTTTAGGAAAAACTGGAGAAAGGTAAGAAAAGTGAAAAACTGGAATCATGAATAGGCATTTGGGGGAGTGTATACAGCAGTGTGCTTTTGGTAAGTTGAGGGATCAGTGTAGTTCCCTCAGTCATTCCACGTGTGAGGGTTACATTCTTCCACTATTATTACAGATTCAGGAAGTGGTAACACTTCAAATGCCACACATATGATTACACAAAAGCCTAAATAGTATGACCAGCTGTTACATACACATATACAAACAGTAAAATGGTTTGTGGATTTTTGCAACTTACAGTCATACTGAGATGGCCTTCTTATCTTTCACAAAAAACTCCAACTGTATGGCAGCAAGCTTGGGGCTTTGAAGGATCACCCAACCTACCTAGTGATTCTTATAATGGGCATCTCATCTCCAGCAGAAGAATGAAATCCACAAGACTGAGAAGTCTTGTTTAAGCACCAGTATTGTGTGTATAGCTATATCTAGTTGGCATGTTTTGACCTCTAACACAAGCTTCATGATTTTTACCACCAGTGAGGTGAGACTCCACATTCCAATTCAGTTTCCTTTAGCAGGTTCTAATCCATCCTAGTGTCTTGCTTTTGCCTCCCTCCTAACTGTATTACATCTAACTTCATCCTTCCCCTTAAGCTGTATGTAGTTTTTCAGGCTGAGCCCAAATGGATTACATTCTCTCACCAGCTGTTCAGCAGAGAACATTACTTTCAAGTCTCTCTCCACAGATAAGGTTTGGTATCTTTCATTCAGACTAGATTCCTTAATGCTTTGCACAAATCACTGGGTAACTCAAATTTTAGATAACCATATTTTTGGCTTCTCATCTTAGAACCATTTGCCAATGGTGTTGTACCAACAGTACAAAGCTCCAGATAGGATTGTAAGAGTTTACAAGTTCTTTCATTGAAACAAGGTCATGCTCCCATGAGGGGTTACAAGCAGAGACAGAGTTACAAAAAACAAAATGTTGAAATATTGTTTAAGGTAAAGTGGTGTGAATGGGCTATGCCAATAGTGCTGCAGTTAATAGACCCAAATCTGGGGATATTCAGATATGCAGGGACTTTGACATGACTTGTTATTCCAGTATTAAGGACTGCATAGACTCTCATGCCATGACTCAGAAAAGTGTTTGAATGTCTACTGGTAGGCATTTTATAAAAGTTGACTTTGGATAAGCATAATAAAAAAGAAAGTGAAGAAACTTCCAGGAAATTTCTAACAACCAGTATGCATAAAGAAAGGAGTAGGTATAATTAATTAATTTTCGGAATGGTATAACACCTCGCATTTTGTAGTAGACAATGAACCAAATACTCTGAAGAATGCCTAATACACAGCATCATCTGTAAATATCTTGTTTATAGAGGAAAGGGAACTAGCGAGGTGAAAGAGTAAGGACATTGAGAGCAAACAGAGACAACAGTGACATTTTTAAGAATTAAATATATTGTAGACGTGATTGACAAAAATAGGTTGTATAAGACATAACATAAGATGGGTAGCTATACATGGAGCACAGAATGTGTCACAAATTAACTCCTATTTAGATTTGATAAATTACAACCACAACTTTCATTCTATACTTTCAAAATTTGTGGTAATGCAACTGCCAACACCACACCAAAATGTCACTTCTGAATAGAAACCTACATTCTACAGCAGATTCGCTGAAAGCTGATATGTACAGAGGACTACATGGCATGCAGTTTTAGCATACATATGAGAGGTGATAATCTTTGATTTTGAATTGCAGCTGTTAATCAGATGTAGCAGAACTTGTAAATGGCAATGAGTCCAATATTTTTCAAGGGACTAGACTGTTACATATAGTAGGTATCCAGTTAAAGCATGCTAACTAACCAGATGGTCTAGCACTATTGGTTAGACAGCTTTTGAAGAACCCATTGTAGAGCATTATAATATTACGAGAGTAATGATTACTTCCTATCCAGCCCTTTCTTCCTAATGGTAAGGATCACGAGTCCCTTAGATCTAAGTTCCTCTTCACTGGCAGTTTTTTTGATTTTTGAAATTGTTGTTTGCTGAAGATACTTTATTTATTTATTTTATTTTACTTTTGTTTACCGTGAGAGTTTGATTGGACACAGGTCCATTTTCAGTGGAGGCCCAGGGAGAAAAGCTCCACATACAAAAATTATCAAGTTATTTAAGACAAAGGCACTCACAAACAAAACAGTTAGAGAACTTAGTAAGTATGGGCCAGAAAGGCCAGCCCATAGTAATATATATAGTTAGAGTAAAGCACATTTTAGGTGATTGTATATAACAGACTTATACACATAAAATACAATCAAAAATGCAGACTTGTACACAGAAAATATATACATATCTTCATTGGCAAGAGATATATAGTGATGCAGGAGTTGACTTACAATCCAAACAGATATCAATTTGTGATAAAAATCCTTTTTGGAGAAGTAATAGGGGGGAATTCTACATGGCTAATGCCAATGAACAGAAATCTTGTCTGTATGTTAGGTTTTACCCTGGGTGAGCAGGAGCATACTTGCATACAATCACACGTCAGCCCTTTACCAATATGGTGCATCACTGTTGCAGTACATAGACACATAGGCCCATACAGCTGTGGCCACACTAGGTGTCAGACAAGCAGCAATCTGAGATGCTTCCTTCTTAGCAGTGAGACATTTTGGGCCCCGTCACTCCCGTTCTGCCTCCTGGCTGTTCCAGCTGTTGTCCCACTAACCGAATATAGGTCATCTGGGTCATAGCCAAAGCTTAAACCCTTTACTCCAGATAGCTGAGTCTCTTCCAGTTATTTACTTGTGTTGTTTTTGAATAAATTCCATTTTATTTACATCTTCTAATCCATTAATACCAAAACTTAATTTGTATTCTAGCACTGGCCGCAGTGCTCTAGTAAACATGGGAAGTGACCAAGGTGCCTGTCAAAGTATAATACATATAAAGAGACTTTTGATGATGATGATGATAGCAAAGCTGCATTTTCTACTAAATTACTGCTCTATAGAAAAACAAAGGTTGTTGATAACAAGAAGTACCAAATCTATATAAACTACATTGTTTGAAAACATTTCTTAAAAACAAGACACAAAGGTGATTTTAATTTACTGAAGCACAGCAAACCTTGTACATTAAATCCAAACCTTTTGCTATTAGACCATTTTGTTAGTTACTCTGTAATCTCCTGTAGTGAGAATTCTTATTATGGATGATTTATTATACAACCATTCTTATGGCCATCAGCATAAGTCTCCATCCCACTATACCAAGGCGAGAAAGAAAGAAAGAAAGTAAATAAGATTGGCATGTAAGGGGAACTTATAGTATGCCCCCAGTGGTCAAAGCTTTAAGCACAGATCTTAAATAAAATCTATGAAATAATCATCCTTGATCCATTGTTAAATTAATGTATATATCAGTTTAGTATTTCAAACAACCTAAATTACCTTGTATATGATGGAGTCAAATGTCTTAGGCAGGTCCTGTCCTGCTGAAGCACTTGAGCTGGCAATACCTGATTCAAGGTATCAATTACATTGCTGTAAAAGGAAACTGCATGCAGGATGATAAAATAGCACAATCTAAGTAATACAATGTGGCTTGAAGCTGACTAACAATGTAATAAGACTGAATCTGTGTGATGGAAATGACAAGGTAAGGAGTGCACTGGCTGAAACCCCACATAACCCATAAAGACTATCATTGAACAACTCTCATATCATCTGATGTGTCTAGTGGCATACATGCAGCATGCTTACAGCAGTGCACATTCACACAAGAAATGACTCACTGTTACAAGAGCAGAAGAGAACCATAAGAGCTTCTCAGCAAAGTCCCTACCAATTTATTGTTACCAGTGGAAGGAAATGGGAATATAGGCAGTCAGAAAGGGGTACGACCAGGCAGAGAAATACCCATAACAGAAAGAGGAAAGGAAGGCTGGGATGGGATGGGTATGGGGAAGCAAGATTATATTTTACCAAATTCTTTTAAGAAGTGTAGACTGAAAACGTAACTGGGAAAGGTGTGGACAGGAAAGAGGGTATATGAATAGTAAACAAAACACAAAGACACATAGAGGAAGTGCTAGCATAAAAGAGGGACAACACAAAGCAGAGACAACCAGATGGAGTGTTATGGGATGGACTGGTCTACAAACTGGGGAGGGAAGTGAAAGACAAGAGGAATACCATGGATATCGGGGTGACAGCTGATGTTCATGTTGCTTCAAAGTCACATCTGAATGACTGCCCTCCCTGCTTCTAGAGGCCTGAGGGACAGGTAATAAGAGTAGAAAACAGAGAGTATGTGAGGAAAGGGGAGCAGCATGTATATTTTTTAGGTGATATAAAAAAAAAAGTTGTAGTGAAGTTGAGATGGTTGTAGATGGTA
Source organism: Protopterus annectens (assembly GCF_019279795.1). Classification (NCBI taxonomy): domain Eukaryota; kingdom Metazoa; phylum Chordata; order Ceratodontiformes; family Protopteridae; genus Protopterus; species Protopterus annectens. The sequence goes on along the minus strand of NC_056744.1, from coordinate 1,246,967,828 downwards.
GTGAATATGAGCTGGAATGTTGCTGGTAGGAACACCATATTCACATGTACTAAAGTTAACCCTGAAAACCACTCCTGCTCTAACCCAACTCTACATTAGGTCAACAAACAGCCTTTCAATAACAGTACCACTAAATAAAACACACAGACACACCACACATATGAGTATACAAGTACAACACTAAAGCTATCCCCTTCCCTTGCCCTTGTTCTAACCTTCACCCTTGAACACTCATGTACACACACACACACACACACACACACACACACACACACACACACACACACACACACACACACACACACACACACACACATTTGGAGTCTGAATGCCAAAACTTTATTTATAAATTAAATTTTCAGCATTGCTACCCAATTCCCCTTACTTACATTTAATGTTGCACAGTTAGTACTTGAAAAATCTTATTTTTGACCTCATCTGACAGTCTAACACCAGAAACAGCATTTGAATAATAGTTCACTCAGCTAATAGTGATAGCCATATATGGGTTACACTGGATTCATCGATATCCACGATAATCAACTCTCAGTACATTGACTAATGTTCACTGAATTCTGTTTCATCAAAGTGGTGAAAAAATGTGTCAAAGCATTAAAACTGGACAATAGAACTTGCCCACCCACAGAATCTGTGTTAAACCTGTTTTACTGATTCAGTGAGATGGGGACACTAATTAATGCAGAAATGTTTTGTGACAGCGCTATAAAAATAAATGCATTATTCAAACATAAAATAAACACTGGGAGTTAAAGTAGACTGAGTTGTAGACAATGATGCAAACCTCAGCTGAATGTTGTGAGCATTAATACATGTGCAGAGTAGTTTCAGTAATATAGAAAAACTCTCGCAGTGCAACTAACATAGTAAATTTAATTTATACCGAGGCAAAGCTAAGGGACTAAATCAGCATCACTGTACCCTTAGTTATGATTTGAACCTGTACTGGATATGCATTATTGCTACTATACCAGATCTCATTATAATTTTATGCCTGTAGTTCTGTTCCTTTTTTGTGTTACCTTTGAATTAATAGTGTAGAGAAATGCAATAGCAATAATTATAAAACTGTATATTTGTGCACTTTAAACAGAAATAAGTAGCATTTAACATGTTGTCAGTGATTATTTCTCATACATTGTCTGCTGTAGATATATAGATCTTAGCATATCCTCTAACTGGATTTGTTTATTTTGAAAAGTCAAGTGTAGCAAATCTAGGCTGAGTTTTTGAAATTAATCAATGTCACTAAGCTTAACCTAGCTTATAACGTGAAGACACATATTCAGCAGTGTTAACAATGGCATTAAATATTAGTCCTCTTTCTAACTCACAAGTGCATCATTGCTGCTATAAACTATGCTATAAACATTTTGTTCATTGACTGGTAAGACATGTTAGAAATGCCCTGTGTCTTTTGATCGCTCATTTAAAGTATATTCACCCAGCTTGTTGGGGTTGTCATAACTCTGTAACAGTTATCCTTGTACTGGTACTATCCAGAAGGGCAGAGCCCCCAAACACAGGGGCAATGGTTGAAGATTTGTGTGTCACCTGAAAAAAAATCCAAGTTTCAGCCTTTTGCATGAAAAAAGAAACGTTACACTTCGGGAAAAAACATTTTGCACAGCATATTAATATGAGGATATTTTATCCAAATTGGACTTAGTGGTGGTTCAGACATCTTTATTTGGAGACTGAGATATTATAGTACTTATCCTAATCCTTAGTACTCCTATATTTTAATTACTAATTATTTTAACTACTAATCATAAGTATACTAGGATAACATTGATGTCAAATAATACAGATTATGTTTCTGGACATGACATTTTTTGTTTGTTTTTCACAAACAAATATAATAAAAAATGTGTTGAGTGGAAAATGAAAGAATCAGGTATACCAAAGAAAAGAATACCATAGTATACAAATATAACCGATACTTGGTATACAATAGATGCATGGAAACTGCTGGAGTTAAAATAGTATTGTTCAAAGAAAGAAAATATTTCATTATTTGAAAGAGAACAAAGATGTTTTGTGGAGAATGTTTTATCTTTGTTTTTATTGCATGAATTGTAAAATTGTTGCATGGATGTTTTCTGCCTGGGTTGTCATTAAAATAGTTGTTCCCCAGTCAGACATTCCCAATTAACAAAATTTAACAAATAAATAAATCAATAAATGCAAATTAATTTGTAAAATAAAATAGCTGTAAAAGATTTTATAAAATATCAAATATATAAAGAAAGGGTATGTAATACATGCAAGGTAGAAGAAACAATGGGACATGTCTTTCTAGAATGTAAGAGAATAAAAAACTGCTAATAAACAGTAAATACACACACACACACACACACACACACACACACACACACACACACACACACACACACACACACACAAGGAAAAGTTTACAGGTAGTTAATATGAATATGATTAGCTTTGAGCATAATGAGGGACCACAAAAGAACGAAGAAGTCACCATAAATAAATGTATATTTTATATATCTGGATGCTTAAATATGGTGAATTGTAATACAATAAAAATGAGAGGTTCAGAGTTTTCAAAAAGATGTTAAATATTGGTTGTGGAATAAGGAATGGGGTGGATAAGCAACATGCCTCATGCATTTCTTGTGTTCATTATCCTTTTCTTAAGACACAAATATATACAAAAACTATGTTTATATATTATACAACTGTAATACAAATAAATATATATTTTTGACACTAGGATTTGCCAGAAGGCTGTTACATGTGCTGTAAGCAAATTGGAGAAATGTGGCAGTTATGATTTCGTTGTTAGATGTGGCCACAGAAAATGAAAGTGTGCCAATATCTGACAGTGGGAAAAATAACAAAATTGCTAATGGAGGCTTAGAGGATAAATTGTATGAGGAAGAACCAATAGATTCCTGTACACTTCAGTGGGGTGATACTTTAGAGAAAGGGATTAAGAAGTAATATAAAATCATCTGTATGATGTGCTGCAGAAGAGTATGGAAATGTTATGAGGGAAGGTGAGAAGAGCAATAGTTATTCATGTGGTTTGCAAAAAGAAACAGTCAGTAGAGTAGCTAGTTCTTTGGGTACATTCTCTAACATGGCAGACATGCACTGATATTTCAAATGTAGCAAGAGGGCACATAAGGAATGCAAAGGTGCTATGTAGCCATTGTATTGTGTAGCAGATGTGAAAATAATAAATATAAATTCAGTGGAACAAATAAATGAACAGATACATGCAAAAATAAGAGAGCCAAAGAAGAATCCATAAACAGGTACAAAATACTGGACAATGTAATATTTCTTTTGGGTTTTGAGATCTCGAACTTTAGAGCTTTAATACATTTAGGTAATGAAACTTTTTGTTTAGTAGTTTTTTAATTATTTTATTAACTAAAAAGACAGTAATGAATGTGATAAAATGTTTTTAGTAAACCCTGGTGGGATTACATTAAAAATGTGAGTATTTGGTTAAAAGAAGATACTGGTGCAATTCAGAACAACAGATAATGAAAATTAATATTTTTTTAATTGTGTCAAAAGGTAGGTTAAGTACAAAGGGTAGCAGATGATAAAACAATTGGCAATCAGGCATGGGAGTCTGGGGAGGTAAGGATAGCTTTGTCTGGTGAATATAGCAGAACTTGAAATATTTCAAATGTGGTTATGGTTAAAGGAAAAAAAGGTAGTCTCAGATATTTGGCAACACAATGCAACCTTTTTTTTTTCCTCCTGTGGGGATGGCTCTTATTTGTTTCAAGACTGTAATAATGGAAGATATGGACAAACTGGTGAATATGGGCATTGTGTAATTAATTGTAAGTTATTATGTAGGAAGTGTGGAGAGGGCCATGTATTGTCCCACTTTTATAGAGAAAATGATGGAGAGTGACAGGAAGGATATAGACGTAAGAAACACTGATGTCAGTAGGAAAGAAAGGAGCATATTACAGTTTGAGGAAGGGGATGAAATTCAGGAGCAAGTAATAGAAGTAAGACAGGAGAAGGGAAGTGAAAAAGGTGATGGAAGAGATAAAGGTAGGACTTCATCAGAGTTCTGATTAAGCGTTTTCCATTGTATGAACAAAAGTGCTCAGTTGTATAATAAAAACTTTTCAATAAAAGATATTTGGTATTTTTTGTACAATGTGGACGCTGGTCCATGAACAGGTAGTAGTTTAAGTATAATTTATTTGGTTATTAATTTTGTCATTATGCTGATTTACTCCCTTGTGCTGTTCTCAATCTGCTACTTCCAGATTGGCATAACTGGACTCCATTGCAGCAGTTATCACAGATGTTTTACCTAAAACATTCATTGCTAAAATAAAATAAATTATTTTCCAATGCCAGTTCCAATATTTGTAATACACTCTTACTTTCCTTCACACTGCAGCATTCAGTTGTCTCCATAACTTGTATTAGATATTACTGAGTAAATAGCCTTCACATCCATGATTATAAATAATATTTCTTTAACAATTATATGTGTCTAAATTTAATGGAAAAAAATCTCTAAAATAAAAAAATTATATACTGGATGCCTTCAAACAGGCAAACCACATAAAATAAAAAGCACCACTGATGTAGAATAGAGACACATATTTATTACCAGTTAAGCACTTTCATCCAAACAATGTAGACTTCCAGAACTCTCTAATATAACTCCACAAGTTAAATACACAAGATTTTAATATCTCAATGACAGCTATTGTGACAGGCTTTGCCTTCTATCCTGCAGTACTGACTATTGGCCTAAGAGGAAAATTTTACTACCTAAATGTAGCTTCATAATACCAACAAGCTTACTGTTCTCAGCTTCTGAACTATTATAAAATCAAAAGGTTCCATAGAAATATCCCCAGCAGCAAACACTTTAGCTAAAACCATATCAATTTGTTTAAATGCCGTGGAAATCCCATTTGTATTTTTGTTTCTTAATCCAAATTATTATTAAAAACTTTTCATACATCACTTTTACATAGTTTTAGTTGCCTTAACCACCAGCCTCCCCATCAGCCATCCTAAACATAAATTAGTTCTGTTCTTTTAAGCTACTAAGTGTGCCCCATTCAATTAAATTTAGATTGTAAAACTGTTTACTCCAACTGTCATTTACAATGTTCTGATTTCCTTTTCACATATTGATTAAAAATGGAAATAACATGGTTACCCAAAGGGCAAAATTCACTTTTTTCTTTAACTCTGTAACTTTTCCACTTTCATTAGATATATATCCTACTTGTTGAAACAATTTCTACATATGTTTTCTACAGTCAAAATATTGGTAACAAGTGTCCTTCTGCTGTGCAGAACAGATGAACCTTTCAATAATATTTTTAACTCATTTTCACTGAAGCAATATTCTGTTACATTCCAAATACAAAAGAGAAAATTTTTGTCCATTACCTTCTCCTCTCCCAATGATCTTCCAGTATCCTTTGTGTAGTAACTTCACTCTTCTATTGTTTAATTTTTTTAATATTGGTTGTGGACATAAAAGCAAAATACTGAAAAATAGAAGCAGATATGTGTGTGTGTGTGTATGTGTGTGTGTGTATGTGTGTGTGTGTGTGTGTGTGTGTGTGTGTGTGTGCAGAAATATGTGCTTGTTCAAAATGTGCTTCAATATATCGTGAATGTCGATGATTGTATGTTTAATGAGATGTGCTCAGTGAATTAATGCTCAGTGTGTATTTTTCAATGCACTTCAATATAGTTATATGTGTTTGTGTGCTTCTATGTGTGTGTATGAGTATCTGTGTAAATGAGCTGTCTTCAGTGAGTGAATGTATGATGTGTATTTTCAATACATTTAAAAGTAGTTACATAAAGCATGTGTGTATGTGTGTACGCATATGTGTATCCATTTGCATGTCTGTGTGTACATCATTATATACTAATTAGACTATATGATAATATATAAGCCCATATTCATGACAAAACTGATCACAAAACCATCCAAAAAAAAACCCAAATTCAACAGCATGGTCTAACAAAATGAAAACAATTTTGTGTGGTGTCTCTTGTGATCATAATTTCCATTGGCTTCAGCTTCTGCCATCTTTTTCCCATTTTTCTACATGGGTGGATGTGTCACATTAACAGTAAATGTCACCTAAAAACAATGTTCATACTAGCAAGTGGCTAGCATAAATTATTATGAGCATTCTGTGTTTACTAACCCTTGAATTGAAAGATTCAACTCCTCATCCCCTGATCAATTATAAAAATATTTTAAAAATGTAGTAGACTGCTTCTCACTGGAGTCTTTACAGCCATAATTCAATATTTGCCATCAGTCTGTGGTAACTCTTCCTTCAAATGATTTCATAGAAACTATTATATCAAAGAAATTTATTTCATTTTCATCATAAGCAAGCTCGAAGCTTAGGTATTCCATACACTGGTTCAAAATATCAAATGACTGTAGAGGGTTTACTATGAAAACTTAGAAACTGTATCAGTCAACTGGCATATGGTTGACTTGGAGTTTCCTAAGCTGGCAGAATGTTGACCCAAAATTGATCAACTTACACTATAGCGAATGGGTAGTGTACGTCAATCATTTTGGTTCAACATTGTGCAGGGAGGTCACGCTTCAGTGAGGAACAGGGAATTAGCCCATTTCCTCACTGTAGTGTGATCTCGGAGTTGATATATTTAATGTGCAGGGGGGGTGCATGGGGGTGTAGCCCCCCTGCAAAATAGTAGAAGTAACGTACCGTTGACTGTAGAGTTCAATGGTATGCTAATGTGCACAGCAGGAGGTGAGTGATGTCACCTCCTGCTATGTCAAATACATCAAATCATGGTATTCCATGTATTCAGTTTCACTTTGGGTTACTATTTGGAATTTCATATTCAGAATTTCGGGTCGACCTTTTTTATTGGTCAACTGAAGCTGATTCTAAATTTCAATAGTAAACTACTGTGGAGTAACTACATCATTGTGCCACACAAGAAAAATATCTTGTGCAAAGTGAAAATGTTATTTAATACTGCTTTGCTTTCTAGTGGTGAGAATAACTATCCTTTTTCTTGGTTCATATTCTCATTTGCATAACTGGGTGCCATATTGAACCCATGGCATCTCCAATTTATTCTTTGTAGAGATTTCCATTAAACAACATAAAATTAGTATTCATGGGATCATAGGGTCATAGGAAGTTGAAGGATGATGAGTATTGTGACCATTGCACCTTGCTAATTCCCACCCTAGACTGTACCTCCCCACTAAAGGATGTCTAGGCCAACCAAGTCTTTGCTGAGTTTATGAATACCCATCCAATTATCCAGGTACTGTTTGAAGAAAGATAGAGTATTACACTGCTTTATCTACACGAGGAGTCTGCTCCCAAGGTGAGGGAGGGAACCAAAATGATCGATGTACACACCTCTCCTTTTCCTACCTCTCACAACACATAACCAAATGCAGCTTTCTAAAATCCAAATACTCCTCCATACTTTTCATTACCCTTCAGAGTTTTAACTACTGCTACACTACCAATATACCCCTCTCACACTCATACTCAACATTCACTTTAACCACCCATAGTTAACTCTATATAGCTATGTCTCTTTTTGACATCTTTCTCTTCATATTCACCATCTACCTCTCTATCCTACTGAGGCTAACATCATTTCATACAACCCACCTGCCTCCTCGACCTTCTCCCACTACACCTCTCAACTCTAAGACCCTCCCCAGCTATACTGCTATCTGTTCTAGTTTGTACCAAATGGACTTAATTCTACAAAAGAAATTCACCCTGCTCTCCACAAAACATAACTCTTCCAGCTACCATCTCCATATATACTATAACACCAGCAAGAAACTGCCCCTCCTTAGCAATGCCTCTACTTTCTGTAACCTAGTCTTCTGTGGAGATATACATCCTAACCCAGGCCCATCTCCCCCTTCTCATAATTCTAACCCAGGCCCCTCTCCCCTTCTCATAATTCTCTCCACACTTCCAAAACTTTAACTATCACCACTATTAATCCTCAAAGCATCAGAAACCAAACTCCCCAACTACATGCATGGTTAAGTCAACATAAACCAGACTTTACTGCCATCACAGAAACATGGTTAAAACCATATATTAAAGATCGGAATTTTTACCCCCAAACTACTCCTGCCTTAGAACAGACAGACCCCACAAAAAAGGTGGAGGTGTCACCTTACTATTTCCAAGCATTTACGCGGTTATTCCGTATACCAAACCCATTCCCTCCTTTCCCTCAGTTGACCTACTAGTTTCCTTCCTTAAACTCAATAACTGCAAAAGCCTTTGCATCATAGTCATATACATACCGTCCGGCAACAATGCTGCAGTTCTTGAAGACATTTTAGCCTGGACTAGCAATAATGTAAAAAATGAAACTATCATTCTAGGTGACATTAACATCAACTGGCTAGATATCACCAATAATAACTCCCCTATAAACATCCATCTCCATAGTTACTCCCAGCTAATCTCTGACATCACCAGACCTAGCAAAAATTGAAACAATGGCTCCCCCTCAGATTGTATCCTGGTTTCTGATCCTGATAAAATTTCTTCCTAAGGCATTCTCCCTCCCAGCATTAGTGACCATGTTCCAGCATTCATAACCTGTAAGCCCACATCTATACCTAACAATCACCAATTAAAGTATACCAGAGATCTATCCCACTTCTCCCAAAACACCCTCAATAACATCCTGGAAAATTTAAACTGGTGCCCACTGAAATCTCTCCCTCTTAATGAAGCTGTAGATTTCTTTAACTCCCCATTCCTCAGGACTCTAAATAGTCTTGCTCCTCTCAGATTAAAAAGAGTCAAAGTTAAACATGCTTCCTGGCTAGCTAAGAACACAAAGCAAGTGATGTCATCCAGAGACAAAGCATGGAAAATCTGGCAAAAAAACCCCCAAAACCCACACCAATCTCATGAAATATAAACAACTTCGGAATCAGGCTAAAACATTAGTTGTTAAAAACAAAAAAGAATACATACAAACCTTCCAAGGCCAGCATAAACAAAATCCACAAAAATTCTGGTGAGCAATTAACACCCTCCTCCACCCAGGAACAAATAGTACCCCATGTCCAAACCCAGAAGAAACTTCCTCTGAACTAGCCTCACTCTTCAACACATACTTTATAGATACCATCGCCAAACTTACAGCTACCTTCCCTCTCACCAATAAAGACCCATTAGGAACACCACCAAATCATAACCCTTCAAATCCCCTAACGACATTCTCACTATCACCCATTACCACAGCCACCATTCAGAAGCTTCTTTATAAACTAAAACCCTGCACAAATGCCCCTGACAACTTACTTGCAGAATATTTACAAATGGCAGCCCCCTCCATTGCTTATCCAATCAGCATTCTCCTAAACAGGTCCATTAAAGAATCATGTGTACCAGATATCTAGAAGAAAGCTTTTGTCATCCCTCTTCACAAAGGAGGCAATAACCCTGACATCTCTAATTTCCACCCCATTGCCATTCTTTCCCCCATCTCTAAAATATTAGAGAAATGCATCCACTCCCAAATCTCAAGGCATCTAATAAAACACCAATTGCTTTCCCCCACTCAACACCAATTCAGACATGGACACAGCACAAACACAGCCCTCATATCCTTCTTAGACACAGTAAACAGAGCTGGCGATGCTGGCTCCTTAGTCTCTGCTCTCTTTCTGGATTTATCTAAGGCATTTGACACCATCTCCCACTCTGTACTAATTAATAAACTCTCCAGCCTTAACCTATCTCCCTCCACCATACAGTGGTTTACCAACTATCTCAGCAACAGGCAGCAATCCACTAGGTGGCAGCACTCCTCCTCCCCATTTATTAATACTAAAACAGGAGTTCCTCAAGGCTCTATTCTGGGTCCCCTCCTTTTCAGTATATTTGTGAATAACTTTCATAATACTCTTACATACAGTACAGTCATCCAATATGCTAATGACTCTACCATCATCTGCTCCTCAAAATCTGTCACAGAACTACAACATCTTACCCAAGAAGCATTTACCTCCACAGAGCACTGGATATCCCAGAATCACCTAGCCCTTAACTCCAATAAAACAAAACTATTACTATTTACCCCCTACAAAATCTAGCCCTAGTAACAAAACTCAATTCTCCGTAGGTGCCCAAAAATAACACTGTCATTGAAGTTGTCCCTAGCACCAAACTGCTAGGGGTCATCATTGATGACAAGTTAACTTTTGACCTTCACCTCCACAATAACATCAAAAAAACACATCAAAGACTGGGTGCCTTATATAGGCACAACTATTATCTCAGTCTCCCTGCAAAAAAAAAACATTGGCCTCATCCTTCCTACTTCCTACCCTTCTATATGGAGCCCCTATCCTCACCAACTTCCAGTCCTCCTTAAAAAAGAAGTTGGACATTTGTTACAACAAAGTGGCTAAATTTGCTACCAGCGCAAAATATTCCAATCACCACTGCTTATCTCTCCATAAACTAAACTGGCTTGAATCCTCTCACCACCTTAGTTACATACAACTAACTACAGCCCATAAGATAATCTTTCAACCTGAAACCTGCCCTTCCATCGCATTCATACTGACCACTTACCACCCAAATCGCCATCCCAGCTCTGAAAACAAAATGTTATTATCCATTCAGAAACTTAAACTCTCAGCTGGCCAAATGCTGTACTCTCATTAAGTTATGGAATAATCTCCCTCCCCCACTCAGATCAACCAATAATCCTGCTTCCTTCAAAAAATTCCTCAAACTACATTTTCCTCTCACTGGCTATGCCCCTGTACCCCACTTAACAAACCCAATACCTGAATTCCTTATCTTACTATATTCACAGTATAACTGTTGCAATTCACTAAGGATTTTTCTGTGTGTACTCTACCATAATTTCCCAGCACATAACTTCCTTTCCAAACTTTACACAGTTTAACTATCACAAATAGTAGGAATCTTTTGTATGTAATTAATGCAATTGTTATGTCCTTTTTTACTCAAATTCTTTTTATGATAATGTAATTATAACAAAGACAATGTCCTAGTTTTTCTTTTCAAATTATCTTCTACTCATTCTATGTATCAATATTGTTTCTTTTACTTATGTATGTATTACTATTGAATTGTAATTATATAATTCTGTGGAGCTTTTCTTCCCGGGTCTCCACTGAAAATGGGCTCTTCTTGGCCCAGTGGACTTTCCCGGTCAACAAATGCAATAAATAAATAAATAAATAAATAAAATAACTAACCTGCCCCTCCATCTAGTTTTTTTTTAAGTTTCTGAAGCCTCTGGTACAAAACTATCCCTGGATTCAGCAAATGTCCATGCAGGAATAACTTATTCCTACATGGAAGGGATGATTCCTGTGCAGCATGGCAGCGCACCATATATATGTATGAAGGTGCGCTGCCATGCTGTAATGCATACACAGGGATGTGTACGAGTGCAGGGCATGTGTTTGAGAGCAGTGCCCCCTGCACACCAGAATTGCCGTACGGCAATTTAAAAAGAGTGAGACTGCTCATTACACCTCTCAACCCATTAGAGTAAAAAATCTAGACAAATCCATAAGGGACAACTGTGAAATATTGCTATTACAAAGTTAGAAAGTTGATAGAATAACAAGTTTTGCATTAGCATGAATTTTCTGAAGGGTATGAAGTATAAAATGCAAATGTCTGTCATTATTGTCAAACTTCAATCTGTAATGATGTGCCAGAGAGCCACAAGTTTATGAAAAGTGGACCAAGAATATAAGGCAAAAATCCGGACATACTGAGAAAAGTTATATGTCATCAATGTTGGCAAAGCACAGCCCCCAAGAAATAAATCTTTTTTATTTTCACATCTGCAATAAATTTTAACCATAGCTGCGCAGATGTGCCTGTTGCTTAGCTATGCTTAGCCCAGCTTAAACAGCAAGAGAAGTTAAATAGCAATAAACATCTAACATAACCAGTAGTGCAATAGTGTAGCAGTTAGAGTGTATCCCTTGCATGTAGTCATTCACATTTCAAGCCTCACCAAAGCCATAATTTATTTGTATATTTATGTAGGAAGTAACTTATATTTCTCAACCAGAGTAGTGTATTAGGCCCAGATGTGAGGTGTCAGTGTAATAAAGTTGTGAAACCCCCATATAAACACAAGTGCCCCATACAGTATAGTCACACAAGAATAAATGTAATGAAAACACATTGGGGGATGTCAGGGAAGTTAAACAAATTTATAATATGTCAGGAATGATGAATCAATTTCATACAGGTTGTAGTCCATAAAATAAAACATAAGCAATGCTAAGCATTGCACAGCTATGCTGACCGGGTGTAAGCATTGTATAACTATGAATGCTAAGCAATGAGTAGCTCAGCTAAGTGGATTTTCCCATTTGTAAGCAGTGCTGAACCTGCCCCTTTAAGCACTGCCAATCTTAGCTAAGCAGGTTTGCCCGTAGCTTAGCTTTGCTCAGCATATTCAAAACTGTCCAATCTCGGCAAAGTGCAAGAAATCTGATGTATTAAACCTCACATGTGGGAATATAGCCCATAACCAGTTGTAGCTCCCCACTGTAGGCAGTATGGCTGGTGTAGGAGAAGGCATCCACTTTTGGGCGCAGCAAGGGGCATACAGGAGTCCAAAATCATGGTAGGACTCCTTGTAAAAAAAAACATGACATGAGACTGCTGCAGGACCAGTACCAGGGCTCCCAATACAAAGCAGAAGCCTGGGAAAATCTTGCCCATAATCTCACCAGTTCCACTGGTATCCCTTAGACTGGTGAGCAGGTTCAGCACCACTATGCCACCTTGAAGCAGAGGAAGAGGGTGCTCCTGGACTAGTGGCTCCAAGAAACACAACAGACTGGTGATGTCCCAGCAGTGTGTATGTATTCATAGCAATAACTGTTTACCAAAGTCCAGCCTGTGTATGTGATGGATAGGTATGCATAAATGTTTCTCTGTCTTCATTATAGCTCCAGCTGATTGGGTTGCGAACCAGGAAGCCCATGCCAGCAGGTTGCAAATGCTACATCGCGAGGCTGGTGAGTAACAATCTAGCCTGTAGTATTCATACCAAATAAATATAAAGGAGTAGAATGTCACCTGACGTTATTAAAGATGGGTATGGTTTGTACGAATAAAGCAGACAATAGTACAGTAATAGTCTCATATAGGTCATATATAAATAAAAATGTAAGTGCCTGCCATTTAAATTCAGAACCCTGGACTGATTGTGTTTACTCTGGTATGGTATGATTTGAAATGTGTACAGGTTATGCATAGCAACTATAGCTTTGAAAGCATTAAACAATCAAGTCTCATCTGACAAAGTTAGTGCCTCTATAAAACACGAGATTAACTGATATTACAAATGTCATGCACCAAGATCTGATATCTGAATAGTAATCTTGTGTTAACCACTGTTTTCCACACTGTGCTAAGTGAAAAGGTATGTATAGGAATGTATGTATAAGAATGTTGAAATTGCAAGGTCAGATCGTACAACAAAGAGAGACTGAGAAAGAAATCATTCAAGAAAAACACCGCAGTTTCACAACAGCTCCCTCTGATGAAACACACACTTGTTATCTTTTTAGCAGAAACAGCCATGGTTCGAATCCCAGAAGTGGTAGTAAGCTGTATGCATAATTTTAACTAGGATTTTGTGAAAATGTGTAGAAACAGTCAGGTAATGTTAACAAACATTCCCTTCACAGGTCTTCCAGGTAAGAGAAGGTATAAAGTAACTATAAGAAGGCTGTAGTTATACTGTGTCCAACATCCATGGTCCAACCCAAAGCTGCACATGACAGCAAGATAAGTGCATAAATCAAGTGGTCTCCCCCAAGAAATACTCAAAAGTGTCATGCTGTCACAGCTACTGGTCCCTGTTAACAACAACCAGGGTGACTGATAGAAATCAAGGCAGAGTGTGTCAGTAGCAGACACACACACACAGTATGAGTGCACATATGTAACCCTGACTATGTGAATATGGGTAGAAACAGTCATGTAGTATTAATAAACATTCCCTCTACAGGTCTACCAGGTAAGAGAAAGTATAAAGTAGCTATAAGAAGGCTGTAGTTATACTGTGTACAAACATGCCACTGCCCAACCCAAGGCCATAGTTGTTGTAATAATACCTGTAGAGTAATGAGTAGAGCAATCATCATTAAAGCTGTGACCACTGCAAGAATCTACATTTGTTAACTGACATCACTCTCTCTTCCCCGCCTTATCTTCACCAATAATCTAAACACATAAATGAATGGGTATGTTTTCCACCAAACCTACTGTTGGGACATGTGTCCTGTTGTTCTACAAACATTGAAATTTATTCAAATTAATGTTCCCTGCTCATATACTATCATTGGTTGCCTGTTGCTATCCATGTAACCTGGATGCCAGTGTAATGCCCACTGTGGTTCCATATATGCATGTGTTCTGTTTGCTATGCAAATGTTTCAAATCTGTTATTTTTGGTTAATGGGAATACTCATGCATGCTGTTATAACTAATCCTGGAATGTGTTTACCATTACTAACCAAAATATGTTCTAAAACTGCTACACCATAGCACGTCAGGGAAGGTTGATCCCAGCAGATCCACCTCTCCTGCCTCATCTGGCCATGGCACCAGGCCCCAGCACATCTGGGACCCAACCCAGGACCTCCTTGTCCACTGGTCCTGCACCACCTTTGGGTGGAACTGCCTCAGGGGATGGGGCACGACCCCCCTGGCATGGGCAGGGAGAGGATCCTGTCATTCAAAGCCAGGTCCAGGGTCTGGTGCATAGTGAGCTCCACAAGGAATTGGGAGATCTGCTATGCCAGCTTGAGAGCTGCATGGCACAATTAATGAGTCAGCCTGACCGTCCTGCACAGCCCCCAGCACAGCCACCTTCAGGGCCATGAAGGTGCAGTGGTGACTGCCCATGGGTGGAGACCTCAATCTTCATCCATTTGGAGGCTCGTGGGCTTCCAATTACCAAACAACCCTCCCTGTCCGAGGTGTTTTCTCCCACATGTGTCATATACCACCCCTGTATGCTGTCTTGTCTGTCTTCCAACCCAACTTACCTCCCCAAATATACGTATTATCCTTCTCTAACATCCCACTCTCACCTTAAAAAAAAAAAGAGCAATCTGTTCCTAAAAAAAAAAAATTGCCCCATTCATAGCTGTCCATTTCACACACATGTCCACTGGACACATGTAATATTGTCTAATTGGCTTCACAACACATTATTGTTGTCCTCACCCCTCTCTCTCAGGGGTTTGAGTGTCAAAATGTACCTCCAAATTCAGTATATATGCACAGCTGTTGCTGTATAAGAAATGGACAGCTGTGGACCTTCTCTACATCCATCTTACACATCCCTAGCTATTTTTCATATTGGTTTACCCTCTTTGTGCCCCCTTTTTCACCACTTTCCTATCACCCTTTTTTCTTTTCTTTTAAATAAATTATCAAGGGGGTAAGTGGACGTAAGCAGTAGTAAGTAGGAGTAAGCCTGTTTGCACTGTGTTAAATGATGCCTACACAGATTAAGCACTTTTTAAGGTTAACTCTGTGTACACATAGTTAACTGGAAGTTAACATTGCTTGCCACCACACAAACCCACGCAAATCCATGCAAACCCACTTAGAACTGCTTAAAAATGCCTTAATCACTCCATATCCAGCAACAAAATGATCAGCGCTGCCAAGTCTTGAACCCATGACTATGTACACCATAGCCACAGCAAATTACCACTATGATACCTGAGCTGTAGAAAATAAGGTTATCATTTGTGTGATATCTACTAAAAAGGAAAGGTGAGCAATGGTTAGCAATGTACAGCTGTGGTTAGCTGGTATATGACTTGCTTAAATATAAATTATATATGCCTAGTGTGTTTGTGCATTGGTAAGTGTCGCTAAGCAAAGCGTATACAGTGTTACCGCCTATACATTTAACCGTGTTTTAGCTCCACTTAGTGTCATGCAAACACTCTTACAGATGGTTTAGTGTGCCTTAATCACTCTGCCTACATCTGCCCAGCAACAAGATAAACAGCCTTTGCCAGTTTTGATCCCAGGACCCTGTACACCATACTCACAACAATTAACCACTAAGCCATCTGAGCTGCAAGATGTTTGGATGATTTCTCTAACATATCATGCAGAACAGTCAGTTTATCATAGGGAATTTACATAGTGGAAGCACTAAACATTCAAATGATATATACACACGTGTATATATATATATATATATATATATATATATATATATATATATATATATATGGGTCTACTTCTAATGACCTAGCCGATTCGCGACAGTGAAATCACCGACACGAAGCGACCGACAACAGTTGACCGACACGCTCGAATCCCGACAGACGGAAGACCGACAAGGGAATGTGTAAGCGACCTGGTAAGTATGCGATAGTGAGGGATTTAGGAGTAGGGAGCGGACAGGTAAGTGTGCAATACTCAGGGATGTAGGGTTAGGGTGTGTGATAGGTGAGTGTGCGGTAGTGTCGGAGCTTGGGGTTCGGGGTGTGTAAGTGAGTTAGGGTTAGGGTGCAGGTAGGGAGAGTGTGCGGTTGTGTCGAGCTTGGGGTTCGGGTGTGTAAGTGAGTTAGGGTTAGGGTGCAGGTAGGGAGAGAGGTGCGGTAGTGTCGGAGCTTGGGGTTCGGGTTGTGTAAGTGAGTTAGGGTTAGGGTGCAGGTAGGGAGAGTGTGCGGTAGTGACGGAGCTTGGGGTTCGGGGTGTGTAAGTGAGTTAGGGTTAGGGTGCAGGTAGAGTGTGCGGTAGTGTCGGACCTTAGGGTTAGGGTTTGGGTTAGGGCTAGTGGATATGTGTTGTAGTGTACTGTGTTGTTTCCGTGTAGTGTGTCGGTGTTATGGTGTTCGTGTTTGGCGTTGTCGGGTTTGTGCGTTGTCGGTCGTTTTCGTGTCGGTGATTTCACTGTCGGCGAATCGGCGTTTGTCATTAGAAGTAGACCCATATATATATATATATATATATATATATATATATATATATATATATATATATATATATATATATATACACACACACACACACACACACACACACACATATATATATATATATATATATATATAGATATATATATATATATATAGATAGATATATATAAACATGCATATATATAGATATATATAAAGAGAGCATATATAGAGAGTGCACAGAAAATCAAACAACCTGTAATCTCACAGTTGCCACCTTTTCAAATGTCCAGGGTCTGATTCTTTCCTGAAAATGAGAATTATTGCATTAAAATATATACACACACTCAATGCAAAGGACATCACACCACACTTTTTGCATAAATATAAATGTTTATTTGTGTAATATGTAAGTTGCTTATGCCATTTCTTATATCATTTAGGTGTTTGAAATACAAAATAACTGATTTATGCAATTATCAAAGAAAACATATGATACATTATTGGTTCTGCCATCTCAGGACATTTGCCATTTATCAGTTTTTATCAGCAGGACACAAATGCACAAAAAGGGTTTGTCTCTTGCAAAGAGGGACATGTGGTAACCCAAAGTAATTCGCAAAAAATAAGATACTCTGCTGTCTTGGCCAAAGCCTTCAAGTAGTACAACAGTAAAAAACACACTTGCCTTGAAGACAAGAATCAATCAACACTTAATTACAAATTTACTTCAACAGCCTCCAATTACACTCTGTAGTTAACCCCTTGGGGGAAAATATCAAATGTTACAATGTAAATGGATCCTTTATATAATAATGCTTCACTTCAAACTGTACTATCACACTGACAAACAGAACTGTGTGCAAAACAGTAAGCTCTAACCCACCACTGTCCCCATGGTGAAATGTATGAAAATGTACAGCCATATACCTTTATGTATCTTATTAGTAATATCCCTCACATGTTCTAACAGCCTAGGTTAAAACATTTAATACCCCTCCCCCATAAAATGCTTTACAAGGGCATATAACAGCGTTCTCTATACACTGACCTCTTGACTGCACAGGGTCACACATGTTTTCCAGCTGTAGCCCTCATATTTATGGCCGCTACCCCACATGTGTGGGAGTCCACAACATCAATGGAATGATAGCAGTAATGTCAGCACTAACTAATGATAGTTCATACCTATCAACCTCTTACTGTATGACAGCTGGACAAAGCCTGGTATATAAGTGGAGGACAGAGGCCAAAATGCAGGGCCATATTTGAAATATTGCTGTTATACACTGTGAAAGTTGCTGATGTTACAGGATTGTTTGCAACATACCCTTTCTGGTGAATATAATGTCAGAAACACAAATGGATGTTGTCATGTACTGATAGCAATCAACAGAGAGAATGCCACTGATTTGTCAAGGACAACACCTGTCTGGGGAACAGACAAAACATAGCAGCCAAACCACTGGCCATTATGTGGTAGCCCCAGAGTTGAGAGCTATGCAGACAGACTGCATTCCATGCAAAACTATCATGTACACACAAACCCTGTAAAACTAGCAGTATTCAAAGCATATAACAGCAATACTCACACTCTGTCCCTAGGTCTGGAACCTTATACCAACATGTAGTTGGCCTGTGTCCATAAGTATTGTTGTAAGAGGTATTCCTACCTGCTGGCTCTAACACTGCTGCCCCCACACATGAAGGATGTCTTACATAAAGACAAGGTAAAGGGACAACACCCACATGAAGTAGTCATTTATAGTAGTGGGTTGCTATGACATTGGCTATTGAAAGAACTACACAGCTGCCTGCATGCAATTAGCAAGTGGGGAACACCAATCGGTGCAGAGACCATCACCTGCTCATGCGCATCACCTACAAAAGCCATGCTGCAACCTATTCAAACCAGCTTAATCCCTCTAGTGGAGAGAGAGAGAAAAAAATAATACAAAAAAAAAAAAAACAAAACAAACCAAACCAAACGAAGCAAGGAAGACATAAACTGGAACATGAAAGAGAGCATAAACATAAAACAGGTATGGGAAACATGTAAGCATGTAATTGAATGTAGTACATGGTCTGTAATAATGGGATAGATGATTTTGAAAGAATTATATGTGCCAACAGGACTTACTGTAATGATGTCCTGCTGAACAACTGCTATGGACATAGCATCTGGCTCTGTCTGCAGTGGGCCATACCTGTCAACTGTACAGATCTTCACAGAATGTCAGGATTTACTCATCATAGTGTTTGGTCTGTTCCTCCTAACATCTATATTATTCTGGCAAATAGCTGGGGATGGAAGTCATGAAGTAATGACAAACACTTGAGTTTCAGACCCCACCACCTTCAGAACAGTCATGGTAATGCAAAATGTATTATGCTATAAACTTCATAAGTTTGTAACAGGCATATTTAAGATCTTTCCTTATTTATCCTCCCCTAATTTTAGGCTTTGTCCAGATGTGATGCTCTAAGAGGTGGAGAGGTAGGGTCACAGCTGAGGAGCCTGACTCACCCTGGGAAAGGATGGCTCACATATGGCACCCACTAGAGTTTCTATCAAACAGTCATGACTGTGCCACTGCTAGGCCAGTTAATGGGATGTTGTCCATATCCATATGTTACCTGTGAATATGAGTATTATACATGTTTGTATTGTAAATCTAATATACCTATATAGGGCATATGCATAGTAAAGTACTGTTGCAGATGTCTGTGTTAAACTGCATGTGATGTTTTGAATGAATAACATTCAACTGTGCAGTGTTCTGCCAGACAATAGTCACAGTTGTGATATCTGTAGTCACATACACATTATACTTGTGCTATGTCAGCTATATTAATACGTTATCAATATTGATTTCCTGTTGTCACCCATTGATGTGGACATGTTGCCTATCCATTTTTATCTGTAAAGTATCTACATGCATATGTCAGATAAGATAGTATGTTGCTGGAGTGTAGTAATGCACAGATGTGCATAATCCTTAGCATTGGTGTTAGTACTGTTGATGTGCTGAAATGCTGCTTCCTGCCACAGGTGTGGCTACTGGCATTAGTTCCCTCCCACAACTATTTAGGTCCCTCTGGTGTACAACTGGGACAGCAGCCTGTAGCTGGTGAGTATGGAGTTGTTTTGTTCAGGTTTTCCAATACTCTGACCATATTAAGGCCATGCCATTTGCCATGCACCCATTTAACACACCTACACATAATGCATGCTGTACATGTTCATTTTTGTTGGTGTTAACTGCACTGCATCACAGTGGTCACCATGGTGGCATATATGAAGGATATGTAAGATTCCTGCAGTATACCTCACAACCTGTCAGTGCAAGATGTGTGGAAAGAGATAAACAAAATGGTGGGACAAATGGCCTACAGTAGGGACATGTACGGTGATATTACCCTTGTACAGTGAATACAACAGTGTATACACCACTATTACAATGGCAACTGTTCCTGATATATACAATGATAGACCACAATAACACATTCCACACATTTTACAACCTGTAATGTGATCCTAACATGAGCAATGAATGTGTAATATAGAATCCTATGTTAGGACAACAAATATGAGGTATACAAACCTTACAAAACACTGGAAGCATATGTGCACACTCACTCCAAATAACATATTGTGGAGGCAGCTTGTGATGTACTGACAGCATTCACTCTTTTTGTGTACACATCTGCCATCAAGTACAGGGACACAAAGTCACACCAAGTAATGGTCTGCTGTCCAAGAAGTATGTCCGTGACATTTGCCCAGTCACATGCAACACAGGCAGCCATGACTTGCACACATCTTACAAAGCATGAAATGGATCCCATATCTGAAAGGTAGCAGTCAGGAGTGGGAAAAGTAACCTTAGATCACCATTACATATACTATGGCAAACAGTGCAGACTATGACCTAGAGGTGCATTAAATATGGGACAACAGTGATGTAGAAAAAAAACAGATGCCCATCCAAAACAGATGACAAAACATGTTGCAAACAGGTCATGGAGGCTGCCCAGAGACATGCAGCAACAGTGAAGGAGTTGCAGGAATGTCTAGCAAGTACTGCCTGTGTAGTACCTGTGCAGACAATCACCTGGATTCTGTATAATACTGGCCTTTGGGTTAGAGTAATCAGACAGAAGATTTGTCCCACATGAAACATCATCCAGGGATCTGCACAGGTAGCATAAGCATAACATCAAGTCTCCCAAAGGCATGTGTTGCAATGTGTAATGTTGCCATGAGATCAAGGCTCAAACCTGCAGACAGTATTCATGAAGATACATATGCTGGACAAGCAACATCTCACTCCACCTCAGGGCAACCATCACCAACTTTTAGCATGCTGGTGCCAGTGTACACCTTTAAGGATGCTGTTCATTAGTTGGAACTAGGCCGGTAGTCATGGTGGGTGGAATTTGGAACACTGCAAAATAACACTCATGTGTGGCCCATAGTTGTCAGGCATCTGCAATAAGATTGAGGATGGGGAGGGGTGTCAGCTTCAAACACAGCAGTGAACTGAAGCATACATCCAAAGCTAGCTACAAATGACTGTATCTGAACACATTCAAGGTTATGAATTGTGCTAGATATAACCTAGACTCTACAGCAATACTGCAGCCACTGTGTGACCTCCAAGGGCTGTGCACATGAGCTGACCTTGAAATCTGGCAAAGTTGGGGGACCTTTGTACAGAGGACAGATCAAATAATGCCAAGTAAAGATGGGCCATGCTAGTATACCCCTTCCAGAAATAGTGACTGCTGTAGTTCACTTAACAGGTGCTTCAAAAAAACATTGTTTTAAGGGTGTGCATACTTACACACACACACACACATACACACACACACACACACACACACACACATTGTATGAATCTCATTCAGCATCTCCATGACTAACACATTTGTTTGACACTGCATTGGATTGCACAGGTCATGTGTTACATATCAAGTGTGTGTAATGTTATCAAATGCAGTATTGTGGCCCCGTTGCATATCATAGAAGAGGCTGGCATGTCAACAGCAGTGTATACACTCCTCATATCCACATGAAGCTTTGAAGGTTGTTTGTGTAACCAGATTTTATTTCACATACATGCACTGCTGATGATGAGATCTGCAAATCAAAGGTCAGGCATTAATTATTGACATCAGACCTCATATCATCCCATTCATGTGTCAGACAAACACATAGGAGCTGTGAGCAACAGAGCAAATATAACTGCCTGACATCTACAGATTCAGCAATGGTCTGTACACTTGTGAGGTATGGTGAACAGTACATGCCAGTGTGATGTACAGGTGCACAGCAATAATGTGTACATGGGTGCAGTGTGTTCCAGGGGAAGGGGCTTCACCTACTAACATGACTCATGCATCACAGAGATGTATATTGTTGGTAACAAGGATTACGAATGGCTGCAGTGGATGCTGTTGAGTGCCGTATGTCATGCATGTCAGCTGCTGGGTAATGAGAGGTCTGTGTAATAGCTTTGTGCCACCTCACCTGTAAGAGTGTGTGTGTGTGTGTGTGTGTGTGTGTGTGTGTGTGTAAACGTAAACCATAACGTACAGGTCTTAGTTTAAATTTCTTGTCTGCCCTCACAGATTGCGAGGTGGGTCAGGGTCTTCCTGCAGGCAAACTGATTTTAGTGTCCATGCAGACTCCAACAATGATGATTGGCATAGTGAGGCACAGGCAGGGTTGTCAGGGGCTGAATCTGTGCCATTGGTTGGCATCCCACTTTTATCCACCCCACCCTGTACACAGTCATAATGCCCACACATACCCCATCACCAGTGGCCACAGATGAGGGACAGTTCGCGGGTGGTGGCATGGGACAGCAAAGTGTGGTGATTATGGCAAGTGTATCTGTACACAGCACCCATAGCTGGATGACCAGTGAGGTCCCACACAGGCAGATGGACAGGGGTACTCATAGGAGGGCTGGTGGACACCATGCCCCTGGCAGAAGTGCCACAGCAGGTGTCACCAGATGCATGTGTTGGCCCATCATGGAGGCACAAGCACGTATGGAATGTTACACCAGAGATGGTCTGAGGCTACAGATGGCTACTCTTCCTGCTGTATGTGACTACATCCATGATCATGAAGATGCCCACTGTTATTTTGCAGGGTCATAGATAAATGGTTGGGTGAGATGGTGGGAATCCTCAACCATGTGGTGTCTGTGGTAGAGCATGTGGTGGGAATAGGGCATCAGCCATGTGGACATAGGTCAGCAACTCCAACATGTGGAAGTCTATGTGGACATGCAACATCTCACTCTCGCTCCTGTAGTGGCTGTACCAGCACCAGCACTGCAGGGGGTGCTGTCCACACCACAATGCAGCAGGCCACATGCACATGGTCCTGGTCAGTCCCAACAGGGACGCAGATCCAGTGGACAATTGCCATTGTCAGGAGAGAGTACCATATCTTGGCTTCTGCCTGATGGTGCTCATCCAACCACTGGCAGGCACAGTTCCCGTGTCTGTGGCTGGACACAATGAACTGTACAGCCTGCCATGTATGGTCTGCAGCTGTCCAACATACTCCTGTATAGGACAGCCACATGGCAGAACTGTGTGAATACACACACACACACATCACCATCACAGCTAGGGCACCTTCAACCTACACACACCACGTCTGAACAGGCCATTTAATGAACAACCCCCTAACCCACAAACATGATGTCAACCAAATGGCTCAGCCTAGGCCTCTGGCAAACCCACACCACACCCTGTGCATATGATGATACCTGTGCTAGAACCCTGTCATCCATACCATTGATGCAGGGACATGCTAATATGGTTCTGATGCACAGGGTGAGTGTACTAAAGCTTAGCAATGTAATGCTGTTTAAAGTGTTGTCAGCTGGAATGTTTTATGCTTACACTTCAAGGTGTGTAGCTGTCCAGCCATAATGCATTATTGCTGTTATTAGCACTGACTGAATGTGGTCTCCATAATGTATTTTGTTTGTGATCTAGGAGTCTGTGTGTCAGGAGGATGTTGGTCTGCTGTCCTTTCCTACAAGAGGTGTGGCACTGTGTTAACACAGTGACTGTGTCATATCCCAAGTACATCTGACCACAAGTAACAGGTCTGTATAACAGTTACTGCATGTGCCACATGGCTGATAGGTCTGAGGGGTGTATACAGGTGAGTGCATAGTGTCTGATGTAAGCACTTCTTCTACAGTGGATAATGGTAAGTGTACTGGGTGCACACACCAAATGTTTGTGAATAACACACACACAGGCTTTTGTGTTGATGCAATACATAGAGAATACTGTTCACATGGATGTACTAAATTTTGCAGAGAACACATTTTGGCCTATGTAATTCCATCAAGACCAAACTGCCAAAACATCACATCATTGAATAATCAGTCCGCCAAATTTAATTTAATTGGAAATGGTACTGGCAGGGTATATGTCCTTTTCCCTAAAGTAGTGCAATCCTGGAGATGGTATACATAGTTGTGCTGGTCTGGGGGGTACAGCCCCCCATTTTGGAGGGTTTGGGGTGGTATAGAACCACACATAGTGTGATTAACAACTACTTAACCTCTTAACATAAACTGGACAGTATAACAGCACACTAAGTGGGGGGATACGCACAACAATACCCCCAATGTGGGTCCTTGTGCCCACAACAACCACACCTATGTATACCAACTCCAGTATCACTGTACAGCTGTACAGTGGGGAAAAGGGCATTTACAAATCCACTACTAGTTTTGATGGAATGAATATCCACAAGATGATTGCTTTCCAATGTTACCTTTTGCCAGTTAGTCCTCAGACAAATGATCTCCTGGGAAATATATTTTCTGCAAACTGAAGTAGATCCCTTCACATGCACCCACCTTTACTTGGCAACACTGAGATTAGAACCCCTACCTAGGTACTTATTTCTACTAATGTGTTCTGCCTTAATTGCACACACCACAGAGCTTCTAGGGTGAAGTGTGTCCTGAGCTTCCTGTAAAATGAAAAACATCACCAGGCCTTGTACAGTATGATAATAGGGGGATGTACTGGGTGTTAATGGACAATACATAGTATAACATACTGCCATATACACGTTGACAAGCACATACAGTTATAGACACATTTGGCAGACCTGAGTTTAACAGTGCTGACTTCCTTGTCAGTGAGTCCAAACAGTTACAGAGTTTTTGCACACAGCACATGCATCATTGGGCTGAAAAGTTTCATCAGTTACCTGTATGGTTGATGGTGACAGCGGTCCTCATACAGTGGACCTTGGGACATGTACTGTGGGTACCATGGTGTAAAGATAGTATACCCAGCACCCCTATCCCACATTGGATATTGTACTCACTGTAACCCATGATAATGCTCTGCCATACCCATAATCACACATTTACCAGGACTGCAGTACAAACCCTTGTCTATCTAATTATTGCTACTACAGGGATATGCATTTACAGCACACGCCACTGGGATAGTAGATGAGGGTTTTGTCATGGCTCCCCTAAAGTCAGCAACATCACCATCCCTTATAATGTATAGCAAGGTTTAGTGTGTTTGGAGAATGTGGCCTCAGAATGCTGTCTCCTACACATATGCACACTCAGACACAATTGCAAACACACACACACACACACACACACACACACACACACACACACACACACACACACACACACACACACACACACACACACATACTCACATTTGCCAGGACTCAGAGGGTAACCCATGCCTATCTACCCATTTGTAGAACATTGTTATGCTGATACTGCAAGCTCCAGGCAGCCCATAGAGTGAATAGTGTCACAAGGTACATTTAATGTGAATTACAGCAGCAGCCCTTTCTAAGTATAGCAATGGGGGGGGTGTAGTGCATGAGAAGGCCCTCGGAGTATTTTCAACTACAAGTTTACAAACATACAAACACTGTTATACTCAGTAATGCACACAGACACATTTGTCAGTACTGAGGTCCATAGGTGCAAGTGCTCCTAGGTGTGTGCCAGGCTAATGTCCATGGAGAGATGAGAAGAGTACGGCATGTGAATACACTGATATCATGCCACTTGATATTTGTCAGCAGGCCATCTATTAACTACTATCATTTGACTGATCCCCAGGGCGCAGTTAAATTCAACATCCACTCATCTGGTTTTCTCCTGAAGAAAGCCAGTCAGGTGCTCCAATTGACATGTATGCAACATATATTGCATAACATGGCCAGTGTCTGGGTTAGAGACCTGTACCCAAATATGTTCTGTTGACTGTGGTAGTCTGCTTGAGGTATCCTAGGCATGTGGTGCATACAGAGTGGGGTTTCCTAGCTGTGGCATTCATAACACAACTGGGCAGATATGTCAGTGTCAGTCAATCAGAGATTGCCTGTAAGCAGCCGAGATGAATACCAGACATCTGCACATCTGGACATCTGGACAAAGGACAGACAGAAAGTAGATAGCCAACAAATTATGCAATAGGATGAATGTTTTGACAGATAGATGTCTGAAACTGATACGTATGACATTACTACATGACAGCATTCCACAATGACATGTCCTAAAAACAAAGTAGTCTACAGTTAATATCAACATATCAGATCAATATCCAATAGGAGATACATGAAAACATACAGCTCAAACACCAAGAACACGATAGTCAGTACTCAGAGTCCAGCTTTGCATGCAGGGGTGTATGGTTCTAGTACTACAACCAGCAATCTATTCTTAATTTGAAAAGCACTGTTAAAACACGTAACGTAATGGTACAATACATGCAAGTGTGACTGCATATAACCTGGGATAGTAGCCAAGTATGAAACGCACAAAGAGAAAAGATTGTGGTACTACCCATGTATACTCAGGTGTCCTATACAGTATACTTACACCCCTTGCTACTGTAGTGACAGCACATACAAGCATGTTATGTACATGGAATTAAATACACTTATTAAAGATGTCATTACCCTGCTATTTGATCAGACTGGAATGTGATCACTGGTTACCAGGGTTGAGCTATGCTTAGCAGGTTTAAGCATTGCTTTAATGTAAATGCTAAGCAGATTTGCACATTAGTAAGTGAAGCCTACACGGTGTAAGCGTGTATTCGTTTAACAGTACATTAGCAGTGCTTACCATTGCACAAACCCAAGCAAACTCACTTAAAGCCACTTTAAAGTGCCTTAATCACCCTGTCTCCATCATCTCTTGTTTTGCCCAGCAACAAAAAAAAAAACAGCCCATGGAGGTCTTGAACCAAAGACCCCATACACTATAGTCACAGGACTTAATCACTACACCATCTGAGCTGTGAGAAGCTCTGTTGCTTTCTCAAATGTATCATTCAGTACACGTACTGAATAGTAGTGAACAACTGCTTTGACTACTATAATTGTTTACTACTTGTTAGTGAAAATAGTGTGGAATCAGTCATGTTTTTATATCTAAATATACACATATCAGATAAATATGGTGAGATACATCTGAGAAGCAATATACAATAATCATGTTTACACATAAAAAGAATATATATATATATATATATATATAAAATATAATATATATATATATATATATATATATATACATACATATGTAGATATATATATATATATATATATATATATATATATATATATATATGTGTGTGTGTGTGTGTGTGTGTGTGTGTGTGTGTGTGTGCACACATTTATATATGTATATATATATATATATATATATATATATATATATATATATATAAATATATATATTTAGATATATATAGTTAGATGGATCTAGGACTTTTGATGAAAAGATCAAATGTCCGAATTCATTATCACCAAGCATACTTTACCAAAAGCGCTTTCACCAAAAAAAGTTTATGGTAAAGTATGTTTAAAAAAAAAAAAAAAAAAAAAAACAACATTAAACCTACTTCTATGCAGGGGGGCAAGCCCCTCCAGCACCCTCTACTTTAATATTCTCACTCTGAGGTCACACTACAGTGGAGAAAAGGGAATTTTTCCTTTATCCGCACCGTAGTACAACTGGCACATTGAGCATACTTATCCGAAAGTGTTGCTTCAGTGAACAGCACTTTCGGTTAAGTATGCACGGTGATTTCTGATTATGTGGAAAGTGCATTTGGGGATCTGTATGGATCCCATATATATATGTATATATATATATATATATATATATATATATATATATATATATATATATAACATTTGCCCATAACATGTAGTGGAGGCATACCTCAGCATCATAACTCTCAACCTCTTAGTGCAAGGGAATGTAATGTAAGTATTGCAGTTATAAATGTAGAATGCTGCTACAGTAACGGGTTGTGTCAACATACATGTTGTGAAGGAAGACTCTTTTGAAACTAACATGTACGCCATCAGTTACTGACAGACATCATACGATCATCATAGTAAAGTACCACACAAATCACAGTAATAATACTGTGGAATACAGCAGAAATATGAGCAATAAACGTGGACAGTCTGAAACAATCTAATCAGTCGAGAGGTATACACAGAACTCCTTAGTGCAAGAAATGAGGACCAAGCCTGACAAAGGGGATGTTTAAAGCCTTGAAAATGGGGATATATCACAAATACTGGAGTATATAAGCTCACACAGTTGATGCATTCACACCCTCCTGTCTATCCTAACATATATTAACTGAAGGAGCAGAGGTCCCAAGCCCACATACCCCCCACTAGTTAGTGTCATACATCTTCACAGCATCCCACTGCTTTGTCAGAAATACACAACACGTATGGTGACCAGGCAACAGTACATCTGACAAATATCTGGACATAACCTCACACTAGGGTAAATACACTGAGCTGTTAGGCATGTCACCAAGCACTGTCTAAACTACAGGCAGACTGCCACAAGATTAATCCATTTTTTCTATGGGGGAATACACATGTAATTGCAAATATAGCAAGCACTACAGTTTTATATATATATATATATATATATATATATATATATATATATATATATATATATATATATATATATTCCTGTCCCAGGGACTTCCCATACTCTGGAACAAACTACCCATTCATGTCAAGCAAAGCTCCTCATTGGCCCTCTTTAAGAAAAACCTTGATGACTGGATGGGAAATAGAAAATTCACCCCGGGGATCATTTCTGTGGCACTGCTTGACAGGGGAACAAGAAAATAATTTTCTAGGGTGGCAAAAGCCAGGAAACCTTTTTGGCTAGGCTTATATAGGCTCCAGGGCCGATAGCCTAGCACCTACCTATGAACCTATGAACCTATGTAACAGCACAGAGTAACAGACACCAGTGTGAAAGTGCATACCCACAACCAATCTCAACACAGTCACAGTCACATAATGGTAAGCCTAATTAATAGTACAGTATATGGACTGTGTGAAGAAAAGTCATCATCATGTTTGCCACTTACACACTAGCCCTACCTATACTGACCCAGTTCACAGTGTAGTCTAATGCCTGACTGTGGTATGGGACATGTCTCAGTCTGGTCCTACAAACATATAAGCTGATAGGGTAGCAGAAACGGTTGCAGCATGCAACATCAGATAGAACAGGACCAAGAACAGTGACATCTACCCCAGTCTGTACACAGGCCAAATAACATATTCACAATAAACTGCTACACAATACTGACACTCTGTCAACAATCACCATAAGTACACAGACCTCACTACTGTACAGACTACAACAGAATGTCCGGGTTTTGTCCTCAAATATAAGGCCTCCTATAATAACATGTCTGGCAGTCTGATATATCACTGGCTTGATATCAGAAATTATGTCAGTAAATAATGATTTACTGTACATATCCACCTCTTACTGCATGACATATGGACAAAGGATGACAGACTTGGGGGACAGAGGCCCAAACACAGGGACAATATTGACATATTGCTGTCATAAACTGAGAAAATTGTTGGTGTAACAGAGTTTGTTGTGACATATCTCTTTTGAGGGATATGAATTCAGTAACACACATGGATGTTACCATTTACTCACTGCAATCATCAGAGTATGCTACTGCATTTATAAAGACAGAAGATGCGTGAGTAACACACCAAATCTAAGATTCCAAACTCTGACCAGTCTGCAGATAGCCCTACAGGTGAAAGTTTTCTCAACCACATAATACTGTCATGTTAGAGTTTAAATCATGCAGAACAGCCATATCCACGCAAACCCTGTTAAACCAACATTACTTCAAATGTAGAACAGCAATACTCACATTCTGTCCCCATGTCTGGAACATCCCCCTCCAGTTTGTTGGCCTGTCTCCACAGTGTTTGTTGTTAAGAGGTATTTCCAACAACCCTCTGTGATGCTGTTTGTCAAACACCCACATGAAGTCCTGCTCACAGTGAAGGAAAAGGGCCAACACCCACATGAAGTGCTTAGTTATATGAGTGTGTTTCCATGTAATTGGCTATAAGAATGATACCACAGCTGTTCCACATGCAATTAGCAAGTGGGGGCTCCAATTCATGCACAGGTCATCAGCTGATCAAGAGCATTGCCTACAAAAGTCAAGCTGCTGCCTATGCAAAACAGATGTATTTTTCTACATCTACCAGAGAGGAAGACAGAGAGAGAGAGAGAGAGAAAGAAAGTAAGGAAGACAGAAAGAGCCAAGCATGTTTATGTATGACCCGTGGGTGGAGAGTGGTTTCTGATCATTATAATGGTTGCCTGTATTGTTTACTAATCCATACTGTCACATAGTCATTGCACATGGCAGTAGACATTTATGACTGTGGATTGTCTAAAACAACCTCTCTGGTGTTAGACAACTGACATACACACTTGCTAGTACTGACTTTTGAATCCCTGTCTAACTATGTATTGCTACTATAGTGGTATGCATTTATCACACTCACCATGGAGATTATATATTGGAGAGCTGTCCAAAGGTATCTTTGAAGGTGATTTACATCAGCAGCAGTGCTAAAGGAGAGGTAAGGAAAGTGTAACTGTGAATGTCCACAAAATCACAGACACACACACTCTCTCACACAAACATTTTCACAGTTGCTAGGACCAGGATTAAAACTCCCACCTAACTAGTTTGCTATACTATGGTATTATGGAATTATCGCAAGCGCCATGGAGCTTACATGTTGAAGAGCTGTCCAAAGATATCTTTGAAGGTGAGTGACAGCAGCAGTGCTAAAGAAGGGGTAAGGGAAGTGTAGTAAGTGTGAATGTCCACAAAATCAGGTGTCAACAGAGACACACACTCTCTCTCACACAAACACTCGGCCTACCTGAGAACACTGGAAAATATGAAGGTCTCTCCAAACACAATTATAGGTTCATAGGTTCATAGATTAGTACTAAGCTAACTGCCCTTGTGAGCCATTTTAAGCCTATCCAGTTATCCCTTGTGAAACTCAAACCCTGCACCTTGTGATTGTAAGGCAAACACCTTTACCATTAGGCCACCTTACCAACTCCAATTGGGTGACTTCAACTACCCTAACATAGACTGGGAGCATTACTCTAGCTCCAACACCCTAGCCCAAAGGTTCCTAGAATTTATAAACTCAAATGCTATGGAACAACTTGTTGCCACTCCCACAAGAGGGGAAAACATACTGGAAATTATCATCACCAACATGGGGACTCTATGCTCCAGACCAGAAGTGTATCCCTCACTGGTAAGATCAGACCATAAACTAATCTCACTAGATATTCACATCCCGACCCCAGCCCCTGCCCAGAAAACCACAGTGAAAAACTTCTCTAAAGCAAATTTCACACTCCTCAAAACTGAGGTGGAATCCTTCAAAGCCCCCAGGCCTGTGGAAAATATGGCCCAGACCACAGAATCCTTTATAAACGCATTCTATGAACACCTTCAGGAATGCATGGATCATGCAATTCCAAATAAAACCAAGACCCAATCCTCCAAAGTTAGGCATCCTGTCTGGTGGATCCCAGCCATAAACAAACTATACAATAGAAGGAGGAAGCTACTACATGATAGAGCAAAATCCCAAAAAGGGAAGGCATCTCTGATCAGTATTAGCAAAAAACTACGGGCACTCATAAAATCGTCTAAGGCCAGCTTCGAGAGAAAAATTGCACAGGACACTAAGGATAATCACAAGGCTTTCTTTAGTTATGTTAGGAACCTGGGTGGGAATTCCCAGATATGCTCAGAATTAGTCCAAAATGACAAAAAATACACTGAACCCACAGGCATTGCCAACATCCTAGCTGACAGGTTCAGCGCAAACCCCCCCCCCTTCCCCACCAAAAGGGCAAATATCTATCCCAGCAGAGTGCTGCCCCCCTGGCATCTCAGATGCTCAGGTAAGAGCCGCCCTCTCCAAAGCAAATAACACAGCATCAATGGGACCAGTCTGTGTCCCAGGCTGCGTCCTACATGAACTCCAAAAAGAACTAAACCCAAACATAAAACTACTGTTCAGTTTCAGCCTTACTACAGGATATGTACCCAAAGAGTGGTGTACAGCAACAGTGGTCCCTCTCCACAAAGGTGGTGCCTCAACGGATCCTGGAAACTATCGCCCCATAAGCTTGACTAGCTTGGTCTGCAAAGCTATGGAAAGGATCATCATGGACCTCATAAATAAAGATATTGGGGACCTACAGACACTGGATCCTACCCAGTTCGGCTTTCTTAAGGGCAGATCCTGCCTCTTAAACCTGGTCAATTTCTTTGAAACAGTCACCAAGGCCATTGACGAGGGGAAGGTGGTCCACACAGCCTACCTGGACCTTGCAAAAGCCTTCGATACAATACCCCACTCGGGCATTATAGATAAGCTCACCAGCTTAAATATAAACCCTTATGTCACTAGATGGGTTGCAAACTGGCTCAAGGACAGAACCCACATGGTTAGAATTGCTGGAGCCATGTCAGACTCCAAATCAGTTACAAGTGTCATCCCACAAGGCTCAGTCCTGGGACCTCTCTTGTTTGGTATATATTTCTCGGAGGTACAGGCTAACATGGAAGGACTGTGGCTGACCAAGTTCGCAGATGACTGCAAACTGGGCATCATAATAGACTCTCCAGCCGACACAAGCATCCTACAAAAGGGCCTCATACAAACAGACAACTGGTGCCAGAGCCATGGCCTCAAGCTAAATGCCAAGAAGTGTATAGTCATCCCCTTTAGCAAAAACAAAGTGCCTGCAAATTACCACATAGGTGGTAATCCATTAAGTATGGAAGAAGTAATTAGGGACCTGGGGACCCAAGTTGATAGCAATCTCTCATTTGACAACCACATGGCCAAAGTGGTTAGAAAATCATTTTATATAGCCCACCTAATCATGAAGGGATTCACATCTAGATCAGGGGAGGTCATCGTGCCTCTTTACTCATCCCTCATCAGGCCCATAATTGAGTACAATGCCCCTTTTGGGATGTACCTTACCAGACACCTGCAGCAACTGGAAAGACCCTAAATGTACCTCACCAAGAGGATCAAAGGGCTCAAACAGATGCCATATGCTACCCGGTTAAAGAAACTCCAGCTCTACTCAGTGGCATACCGCCTGCTCAGAGGCGATCTGTGCCTGATGTATAAAGCCATGTCCAACCTGGAATTAATAGACATGCTGCACCTCAGAAAATCCAAATTGCATCGAGCTACGCACTCGAGAGACTTGAACCTCAGCACTGAAATAAATAGGACATGTTGGAGGGACAGATTCATAACCTAGAGGCTCCCTTCACACTGGAATAAAATCCCAGTCCAGGTTAGGCAGAGTCCCTCATTGACTCTCTTCAAGAGAAATCTTGATGAGTGGATGGGAGATAGTAGGTTTACCCCAGGTATCACTTCTGTGTCACTTTTAGACAGAGGCACAGTATACTAACCTTGAAAAAGGGCATAGCAAAATTCATTTAAAATGGGTGGCGAAAGCCAAACACACTCTGGCTAGGCTTATAAATGCCCTAGGGCAGATAGCCTAGTATGAACCTATGAACCTATGAACCCACACATTTTCACAGTTTCCAGGACCAGGATTAGAGCACCTACTTAACTAGTTTGCTACACTATGGTATTACGCAGTTATCACAAGCACCATGGAGCTTATATGCTGGAAAGCTGTCCAAAGGTATCTTTGAAGGTGAGTGACATCAGCAGCAGTGCTAAAGAAAGGGTAAGGGAAGTGTAGTAAGTGTGAATGTCCACAAAATCAGGCGTCAACAAAGACACACACACTTTCTCACACAAACACACACATTTCATGACCAGAATTAAAACTCTTACCTAACTAGTTTACTACACTACAGTATTACGCAATTATCGCGAGCGCCATCAAAGCTTTAGGGCTGAGAATTGGCCAAAGGGTTATTTAAAGGAGACTGACATCAGCATGAGTGCTAAAGTAGTGCATTGAGAGGTGTAGTGACTGTGAATGGCCTCAAAATCATTCATCTCCAAACACACACAGTTTAACACTTGCTATGTCTGGGATTAAAACTCCTTCCTAACTAGTTTGCTACACTACAGTATTACACAGTTATTACAAGTGCCACAGTGCTTATAAGGCTGAGACTTGCCCAAAGGGTTATTTCAAGGTGACTGAAATCAGCAGGAGTGCTAACATGGGCAATGGGAAGTGCAGTGTGTGTGAATGGGCCATAAATCATTCCTCTGGAAACACACACACACTCAGACACCCACAACTTTACATTTGACAAGACTGAGTTTACAAATGCTACATGATTACCTATTTGTACTATCATGTTACACAGTTATCACAAGCACCACAGACACTATAGGGCTGAGGCCTTCCAAAAGGAATGTCTACAGTGATTGACATCAGCACATTATGTGATATAGGCCAATTAGGTGTGTAGTGGGTGGGAGAGACCTCATAATGGAATTCTCTCTGTCACTGTCTCCCTCTTCCCAACATCTGTGTGTGTATGTTTGACATATTATAGTCTGTTGGCCTTAGATATGTGTGCATATTCCTATCCAATGTGTTTGTGAAGGATAAATGGTGTGCAATTTGGTGTGTGTGCACAGATATCTGCAAATGACAGATATGTATAGTCCATTGTGTTGTCAGACATGGGCTTCATTTCTCTAGTATAGGAGCATGCCCAGTATGACATTCTGTACTGAGTGCGTGAATCTATTCCAGGTAGGGTTGTACTCCAGTCCAGGGTTTGGTGTTCTACACCTACAGCTAGCAACCTGTTTCTGCAGGATATCTGTAGATAGGTTGACAATATGGAGTCACAATTGGTGACAGATAGTGGGATACTGTAACTATTGCTGTCCGTGCTGCTTGTGTTACATGGTTTGTGTTACCAGAGATAGTCAGACATATGTACTGTTTTTACACTGTGATGTATTACATCATCAACTACTGACAAATATAATTATTTGATCACGGTTATTTACCAGGAAATACAAGACGAATGAAGCTGAGTCCAGTATTGTAGGCCGAAGCCTACACATTCTTGCACACTCCTGTCATTGTAGAGGGGTAGCTACAGACACTTGTTGATGGGTCTGTGTAAATCGTCCAGTATCTTGGTACTCTGGCGGATAGGGATCCCCTTCTTGTACATATAATTGACTTAACAGAATGCCCATATTCTGCTTTGGCCATACCTCTCAGCTGTACAGATTCACACAGGTTACCCAGAGACAGGGCTCATATATCTGGTCAGTTCCCCTTCACATTGTGGTTTACAAGCAGGTTTGTAGCCACCCATTACTGGGTTTGCAGACAGGGGTAGTTTGAGCACACATCAGAGTTTCAGACTTCACACACTCCATGACGCCATGCTTCTACACCCCCACCTCTGTTATTCTATCCTCTTCCTAACATTATGTGAGTGATATCTGAGAAGTATCCTTATAGATGGCCCTACATCCCAGTGGTATTTATGGACTGGTCCACAGTTCATGCAGTAGGACATGGGGGGGGGCATGCTACTGGCATTTATCAACATGGCCTTGCTTGTGTTCTGTTGACTGTGTTAGGTTGTTAGTTAGGACCCCATGAGATACCATACATTGGCACTACGTGTGAGGCACAGGCCTTTGACAGAGGACTGTAGGCCATTTGGTAGTGATGCAGGCCATCTTTATCAGGCCAGTGCATTCTGTCACTCCTACATTCCCGGGCTGCAAGCCAGTGGATTCCCCTGGGGTGACAAGGTGTGCGAGGTGTTAATGGCAATACTTCCTGTCCATATTGATCCATTGGTCTGGATGCAGGCAGGGTGCTGCTTACAGCTAGGGACACACCTGCATAGGACACCTCTTCAGCATGCTGCTTTCTGTGGGTATTGCCATACAGAATTGGGGTCATACTGTATTCATTCCCAACAGTAAGGATATGACCTGTGATAAACCTGTGGCTGATGGTGGGGTGAGCTGAGTGCATGTGTGATATGGAAGCTACTTGCAGCTGACTCACAGATATACCTGGGACATTCCCCTTATGCTGCCTTGTGCAGGGACATAGGCAGTCTCTCGTTACTTCATAACTGTGCCTATTGTGGTCTGTCAGCAACTGGCCAGACTACACCAGTATTCCATACTACACAGACAACTAATGTGCTGCTAACCTGTATGTACAATTCCAAAGTTGTGTGCAGTTGACAGTTACATTACATGCACTCTTGTCTAGAGTACTTCCACTTGTGTACTGTGTGTATGTATGGGCCCACATTCATAGCATGTCCATCTTTCAGACAGTGACAGATATTGACATCTGGACAGTGAGTATAGATGACTGCTGACATTGGTATTGCTGAGAAGCATTGTGGCTGGCACTGCAGTTGTCGGAACATGGCCCTGTCAACCACAGTACTGCCCAAAGGCCACCGAGACACAACCCTCCATGCCTATATGCTGACCACTTCCAGACAATATTAAACACACAACAACCTAATACACAGACCCCTGAATATTGTACACATGCAAGAAACTATCCTGTAGATTGGTCCAGCTCAGGCAATCTGTGCTCCACTTATATTACTCCTCACACTTACATGTTAGTGCATTTCTACATAGGATTGTGGGGGGAACAGTTGACATCTTTAAACATTTGCTATGACTGTACTGGTATTTCAGGTACTCTGTTGGCTTCTATTTCATATTGTATTCTGACCTATCTGCTGCCATCCCATTCAGCCACTCGATTCCCTTGCATGCTCACATCCATGCCATAGATACAACTATCAGAACATAATACACCATTCAGTAATTGATAGGAAGAGTGACTTACCTTGTGGCTGGGCCAGTATTGAGGATGGTGCTGTAGGGCTGAGTATGTTGGATGCACATAGTACACTACCTATACATGGTAAAGCACAGGTAGTGAAATGTTTGGTATCCCTTTTGCTGTATGTGTGAGCAAGAGAGAGGTGTCATTCCCTGGGTCCCTACCATGGCAGTGTATGTGCTATGCATTACCTCTTTGCCAAGGCCTGGGTATACTGGGCATGCCTCCTTCTGCCTACATGGGCAGGCTCAGGTAGTTCCTCCTCTGAGTCAATCTATGCCTGTGATGGCCTTGGTAATGGTGGGGAACTGTGTGGCCTTGCCCCGTGCTGTTCCTGCTGCAGCTGTTTCCACAGGATCATATTGTGTAGCATGGCACATACTATGAACATTTGTGTACATGTAGCTGGAGTGTACTGCAAGGCTCCACCGGATATGTCCAGGCAGTGGAACCGTGACTTGAGCATTCCAAACACACGCTCTATTATGGTTCTAGTTTGTGTGTGTGCCTCATTATGGCGTTCTTGTTCAGATGTGTGTGCATTTCTGAGAGGTGTCATCAGCCACGGCCCCAGTGCTTAGCCAGCATCCCCCACTAGGTGGCCATATGGGATGTCCCCACTGGCAAATGACTGGTAAAGCTGTGTTATATGCCAGATGTGGGAGTCGTTATAGCTTCCAGGGCTGCCAGCACACACATTCAAGATCATGCCTTGGGCATTGCACACAACCTGGCAGTTGATGGAGGGGAATCCCTTGTGGTTTATGTAGACCCTACCCTGCTCACCAGGTGGTGCTTTGATGTGTATGTGTGTGCAGTCTATAGCACCCATTACCTCAGGGTATTCTGCTATTTGGTGGAAGAGATGCATTTCACTGGTCAACACCTCACGGGTGTTGAGGAAATATATGTGCTCACAGACATGTGCTGACATGGCATCCAGGAACTGGTGGAGTACCCTGGAAGCTGATGCCTGTGAGATCCCCATGATATCCCCCGTTGGCCTTAGGAAGGTACCTGTGGCTAGTATTCTTAAGTGTACACAAACCTTGGTATCCACTGGGATGAGTTCCCCTCTGTTGGTTCTGTGTGTGAGGCGGGGCTGGTCCTAGCTCAACAATTTGTTGTAGAATGCCCCTGTCCACCCTATAGCACTCCAAATTTGTAGCACCTGGTATGTTACCCTGGGTCTGTACACTCTTCTCCTTCTCCTCACTGTGAATTGGTCATCAGCATTCACATCCTCACCACCCCTCAGCCTCTTGCACATATTGATGTATGAGAGCAACAGCAGCCCCTAACATTTTGTTAGTTTTGTCAGGTAAAATTTCCCCATCTGTGTACACTGGTGGTGTAGCGTTTGTGGGAAAAATCAGACTGAAAGGTGTTTGCATAGTTAATAGTAGTGTGCTGGGCTGCTGCCTGTGTAATTAGCTGATTCTGATACATTTCACCTGACAGCTCTGCTAGTTCTTCTTGACTGCCTTCTTATTGCTGTTTTCCCTTCCCATTGCCTTCCTGTTTAAGCCCCAAGGCACGCCGTACATACCCAGTGCTCAGATGTGAACAGTGCTGCTATTTCCTGTTTTTTTTTTTTTATTTGTTTAATACCTGGTGCGTGGCATGCACACCCGTTTAAGCAAGGTGAACAGTGCTTAACAATGTGAGACAGGCTCCCTTCCTTAGCTGTGCTTAGCTAAGAGCAAACATGGGCAGCAAAGCTCCAATAAGCTTACAGTATGCATGACACATCCCTTTATGAGGTCATCCACTTCTTCTACTTATACAATGGTGTTGCTGCACCTACATGGTTGGGTGCAAGCTGTCACTGAGAGGAGATCTGTGATTCAGTATCTCTCCCCTCATTTACATAAACCAGAATGCTAATTCATGGTTACCACACTCACACTGAGCCTTCCCCCTTAGTAACCACTATTCCCTGGTATTGTTGTCTTATGCATGCTATTGACTATTATGGTAAAATGCTGATTTGGTATAAAAGCTTATTTCCCCCTTTTTTTAAATTTTCATGGCAATCCCATTTGTGCACCGCTGCCCTACACTTAAACGGCTGAGATCGGGCAAAAAAAAAATAATGCTTGTTATTTATAACATTTCAACTATTTTTCATGCCAATGGCCATATATTTGGCAATTGGAATGCCTACTACATTGAATGCATGCTTTCTTTTGAGCTGTCATGCCTCCATTTTATAATTTGCAGAAATGTATTTGGTTAGTAACTGAATACATTTCTGCAGGTTGCACTATTCCTGCACAGACGCCTGCCTCCTTCCTGGATCTCTAATTCACCTCATTTGCGTGGTTTTCACCAGCAAATGAGGTAATTAGCATATGTCAGTGGTGTCCATGCGGGAATAGTGTAGGCACATTCATTCACATCTCGGGAGCTCATTCCTGGATCACTCATCAGCCATATTGCGTGCAGCAGCTCTGACACTATTCAGGCACTCCATGCAAATCTTGCTGAATCCGTAGGAAAATTTTCAGAATGTTGATATTTGATGAGATAATTATAGAAAAGTACATAAGGGGTTCATAGTTACCTCATAGTTGCTAAATGAGCATGTTTAGAGTTAAAATAAGGACAAGAAAAGTATGTTGGTCAGAAAAGAGAGATTACATAAGAAAAACAAATATAATAAAAGGGCAAAAAGGGTATATTAAGCATAAATATAGCAAGGCGATTGTTTTGGCAAGGTGCTGTGTTTTGGCATAAACTACTATTTTGCATTGTGTGAAGCCATTCAAAGCATAACTAAAGCTATTCAAAGTATCTCAAAGTGTATAAAAGTGCTTACAGTGTGTGTTTATTACTATGCACTTGTTTCAGAAAAGTTCACTGTGTGTAAAGTGTAACTATTTCATAAAGTGCAGTCAGCTATACAGTATTTCGAGAAGTTTATTGCACTGGGTCTGTTCGTTTGCATGAAGACAGCCATTGCAGAGATATTTCTTACTCCAAGCTGCTTCTTCTCAGTTTATTCATACAGTACAGTCATTTGAATATTTCTTGCACTGATTAAAGAGTGTTTTCACGGTGGTGTGTACTGTTATTCACAAAGTACTGATACTTTGAAATGTTTTTAACTCTGAGTTTCTTCTGCTCAATTTATTCGCATAGTGCCATCATATGAAATGTTTCTTACAGTGATAAAAAGTGGTTTTACAAAGTGCAGTGATTTGAAAGAGTGTTCTTGTGCCACAACAAGTTATTCTGCAGAGTTCAGTTGTTCAGAAGTACTAGACTTCCACAGTGGTGCAGCGGTTGCGTTGTTGCCTCACAGCAAGAGGTTCTCCTGTTCGATGCTTGGGTTGGGAGTGCCTTCTGTGTGGAGTCTGCATGTCCTCCCCATGGTCGAGTGGGCATTCAAAAGACACACGTTGAATGGGTGTTGGGCTGGCAACTTGACACCATAAAAAAAAAAACTGCCAATCATTAGCGGACTGGAGTTCCACTGTGGTGACCCCTAACTGGGAAAAGCTGAAAGACACACACACACAGTTGTTCAAAAGTACTACAAGCTTCCCAATAGCATGATTTTGAGTAGCCCAAAGCATATTTACAAGTATTGGCATGAATTTCTTGCATATGTTTTTGTGTGTGTGTGTGTGTGTGTGTGTGTGTGTGTGTGTGTGTGTGTGTGTGTGTGTGTGTGTGTGTGTGTATGTGTGTGTGTGTGTGTGTGTGTGTGTGTGCTTGTCTGTTCGTGCATATTCACAAAATACTTCACCGTTGTGTGTTAATGTGGCAGAGGCATTTCGGAAACCAGAACTGCTTGTCTTTGATCAGAATATTACAGAGAACTGGAGAATATTTGAGCAGGAGTACAATATTTTCATACAAGCAGCTTTTTCTGATAAAGATGCACATACCAGGGCATTTATTTTGTTGAACCTAGCAGGGTCAGAAGCTATAGAAAGAGAGCATTCATTTGTATATGGACAAACTGAATCAAGAGAAGACCCTGAGTGCTTGAAATGCAAATTCAGACAGATGTGCAGCCCTCAGACAAATGTTACATTAGAGAGACACTTGTTTTATACTAAGAAACAAAGACAAGGAGAAACTTTTGCAGCTTACATTACAGACCTAAGAAACAAAGCTAAAACCTGAATGTTTGGTGATTTAAAAGTTGAATTAATAAAGGAGAGGCTTATGTGTGGAATTAATAATGCTGCAGTGAGAAAGATTTTGCTTCATGACAGTGAGTTAACATTGAGCAAAGCTATTAAAATTTGTCAAATCCACGAGTTTACAGAAAGGCACACAAGTATGCTTGCATGTGATAAGAGCATGGTTTCAGCAGGCATTAGAGAGAATGTGGACAGCATGCAGCACATGTCTAGCAGAAGCAGGCCTAAACACATGGCAGCTGCAGCCCCTGCAAGTTACACTGGGAAATCATGTAGCCTTCTAGCAAATTCCAAGACCAGTTCAGTAAAATGGTCATGCTCAGTGCAGCACAGGGGTGAGTCAGAAAACCCAAGTCAAACTTTATAGTAAACTGTCGCAATTGTGGTGCAAACCATGAATCTAAAAGGGGAAGGTGCTTAGCATTTGGCAGCAATGTCACAAGTGTAAACAATGGAATAATTTTCAAAAGTTTACAAATCAAGTAAACCTCATCCAGTTATAAAAAAGGGTCACTTGAAAAAGTAAGTTGATATGTAGAAAGTTGCTACCCTACTTTCTATGTAGATGGTATATCAGTAACAACAAGGTGATTGTTTAGAGTTGCAACCCTACTTTTTATGTGGATGGTGTCTCAGTAATTGGTGAAAGAGTTGATGCAGTAGATTTGTTGGCAAAGACTGATGTGTTTTGTACTGTCTGGATCAATGGTAAATCTGTGGAGCTCAAAGTAGACAGACACTGGTTCAAAGTGTAACGTTATGTCAGCAGAAACATTTGCTAAGGTGTAAACTGGTGAGCAACTTATTGTGACTAATTGTGTGAAGCTTGTTGCTCATGGAGATGAAGAAATTCAAACTGAAGGCTCAGTACTGCTTTCATGTTATTTGGCTGGGAACTGTTACAGCTTGCTATTCTATGTAGTCCAAAGACCTGTGCAGTCATTGTTGGGTCTCAGAGGCAGCATAAGAATGAAACTGCTTTCTTTTACCAAAGAAGTTCATTAGATAAGTACGTATCCCAGTTCCAGTTTCACTGATGCTATTTTCTCAGAATATGACAATGTTTTCGATGACAAGCTAGGAAAACTACCAGTTGTATACTCCATGAAATTAGACCCAGAGGTCAGGTCATTGGTCAGACTGACAAGGAGAGTTCCA
This sequence comes from Protopterus annectens, assembly GCF_019279795.1. NCBI lineage: Eukaryota > Metazoa > Chordata > Ceratodontiformes > Protopteridae > Protopterus > Protopterus annectens. Next base: position 1,246,925,220 of record NC_056744.1, on the reverse strand, counting down.
ATTGTTATGCAGAGCAAGCTCAAAGCTCAGATGGACAAAATGGTGCAAAAAAGGTGTAATTTGTCCAGTTACAGATCCTACCAAATGGGTGTCATCCATGGTAGCTGCTCATAAGAAAGATTAAGATGAAATCAGAATATGCATTGATCCAAGAGACTTGAACAGAGCATTAAAGAGACCTCATCATTCTATGCGTAAAGTCAAAGAAGTCACACCCCTGATTCCAAATGCCAATGTGTTTTCTGTCTTGGATGCAAAGAGTTCATTTTGACAAGTGATGCTTGATCGCAAATCATCACTACTGACTATGTTCAGTACTCCATTTGGAAGATATAGATTTCTAAGGGTGCCTTTTGGAATAAATTCTGCTAGTGAAGTATTTCAGTGTGCAGTGAAACAGATTTCTTTCAGGTTATCCATGTGCCATAATAGTAGATTTATTGGTTGGAGGCAGTGTTGAAATAGAACATGATAGAAGTTGTAGAAAAGTTCTAGATAGGGCACGTGAAGTGAATTTGAAGCTCAGTCCTCTGAAGTGTAAATTCAGACTACCAGAAGTTCCATATGTAGGTCATTTATTCACTAGTACTGGTCTAAGACTGGATCCTTCCAAGCAATTAGGCATTCTTGAGATGTCAGTGCCGAACAATGTCCAGGAACTACAGTGTTTTCTTGGTATGGTCAACTAACTAGGCAAATTTATACCAGACGTCTGTGAGTTGACAGCACCTTTGAGAGAGTTGATAAGAAAAAAATGTTGTATGGTCATGGTTGGAACAGCATCAGAGAGCATTTGATGACCTCAAGCAGAAAATAGCCACCCTATCTACATTAAAATACTATTATGTCAACAAACCAGTAACTCCTTCATGCGTTGCTTCAAAATTTGGCCTTGGTGCAGTTATTCTTCAAGAAGGTAGACCAGTATCCTATGCATCTAGAACTCTTACTCAAACTGAAATGCAGCATGCTCAAATTGAGAAAGAAATTTTGGCAATTGTGTTTGTATGTACAACATTTCATGTTTATATCTATGGTCAAGCTATTCAGAATGAGACTGATCACAAACCTCTAATTACTATCCTAAAGAAGCCTATGCATTAAGCTCCAGCAAGATTACAAAGAATGATGCTCAAACTGCAAAAGTACAACCTCAAAATGGTCTATACTAAAGGCAAACTTCTTTATCTGGCTGATACCTTCTCTAGATCGCCCAGAAGTACAATGGAACAGTTTGTGACAGAGAATTCAGACTTCAATGTCATGTAAGTGTGTTATTTTTCTACTATGAGACTGGAAGAGCTGACAGATCACACAAAGACTGATCCAATTTTGCAAAAGCTCCACCACTTCATTAATGTTGGATGGCCATCAAAGCAATCTAGTGTACTGCCTAAAGTACAACCTTGCTTTCCTTACAGAGATGAGATGTTGATGGAAGATGGCATTATTTTCAAAGGTCCTAAAGTTGGTGTCCCTACTTCCTTACAACAAGAATACATCCAGATTTTACATCAAGGCCACCTAGGTTCCTACTCTACCAAAAGAAGGGTGAGAGAACTAGTATTTTGGCCTTCTATAATGGTTGACATTTATAAAGCACTTTCTTCTTGTTCGGTATGCAATAGTACTAAAGCACATTTGCAAAGAGAGAGTCGCTTCAGCTAAGCTAAGTTTCTGAACTACCTTGGTCAACAGTAGCCACAGATCTATATGAGTGGAACAATCAGCATTATTTGATGTTGGTCGACTCTTATTCGAATTGATTTGAGATCAATTTGCTACCTAACCTAACGCCCACAGCTGTTATCACTAAGTCGAAACATCATTTCTCAGTCCATGGTAGTCCTCAAAAGCTTCTTTCCGACAATGGTACTGATTTATTAGTCAGTTGTTTCAGAAATTTGCAAAAGAATGGGACTTTGTACACATTACTAGCAGTCCTGAATATCCACAGTCAAACGGGTTAGCTAAACGTGCAGAACAGAGTGCAAAGCAACTATTGGCAAAGTCAAAGCGTGACACTACTGATGTCTTTCTAAACTTACTTAATCTCAGAAACATACCCTGTGATGATATACTTGGCTCACCTGCTCAGAGACTTCTTTCTAGGCAGACTAGAACAATTTTGCCTATCAGTTCCAGTTTATTGGTTCCTAAAGCTAGAAACACCAGAGCTATCAGAAGCCAACTGTGATCTTTCCAGAAGTCCAGTTATGATAAAAGGAGAAGATATCTTCATCCATTGAAAAAAAGGAGACAGTGAGGATACAAATGGAAAAAGGTTTTGAAAAAATTGCTGAGGTGACAGGTATGTGTGCTGAGCTGAGATCTTACTGTGCAGAATTGGAGGGTGTGGAATACAGAAGAAATCACAGACATCTTCTTCCTGTATCAAAAATGATATCACAGCATCATACCTTTTATACAGACTGTAGATCTCAGAGCAATCCAGACAATGTTCCTGTTGCCGAACATGTCTCAGTTCCTGTTCCCATTCCTGATAATGTCCCAGATGTCCCCAGAGTCAATCTTCCAACAGAGACAATTTGAGTTGCTAATCCCAATTCCCATTTCTATGTCACACAATATGGTCACATTTAAAAGCCTAGTGTGAAATACACAGCAAATTGGACATGATTGTATATTCATAATTAGTTTTGTATAAGTGCATGTTTAAAAATGATCTGTGTACAATTTGCATGCCAATTAGAGTCATTAACTGTGCATGATTATTTCTCAAAGAGGGAGGATGTAGAACAGTGTGTGTGTGTCTGTACCTTTAAGAAGCATTTCTAAGGTCAGCATGTGAATATATATATATATATATATATATATATATATATATATATATATATATATATATATATATATAGCAAGCACATGCAAGCTTCAGTGCCATTTTGAGAGTACAGCCAGACAGGGAACATGTGTGTGTGTGATAGTCAGTTAGTTAATAAATTAAAGTTACTAAGCCTGAATTCTGATGTGTTTGTACATAATAAAGCTGCTTGAAGAGAACCCATACCTGTTTGTCTGTTGTATCTCAACCGGATGAGCGACACTCTCCATAGTACTTAGTCAGTTGAAGATTGACTGCAAAATATAAGACCAGGGCCAAGGCTGTAGCACCTTGCCTGAAAAAGTAGTTGAGTTGAAGTGCGAGTGGTCAACTATGCAAGCTACAAGATGCTCACGGCCCTGGATGTGATGCAGTGGTCTTCGAGCACCTGTGAATTGGATGCTTATAGCACAGCAATCATTGAAGTGTAATATTGGAATAGAGGGCATTTATATACCAAATAGGATGCCTTCTATATTACTATAAATGTATGCCAGTTTATAAAATAACTCCCTAGACACTATCAGATGCAAGACACAATAACTTTAATAAACTAACTGCACACATAGCAAAAGGATTAATATTTCATAAGTTATTTATGCTATAATTAGAGGATAAGCTGGAGAAGAGAGTGACTACATGGGGTTTTCTGAAAAGAGAACCTAAGAAGAATCTACCTAAGTAAGAGTGGAAGGATATTCCAAAGAGGTCATCTACAAGTGTTTGCATGTTAGTAGCTTGTGCTTCACCTGTTCACTGTCACTTGCTCGAAAAAGAAAGTGCTCTGCCTCCCACAAGTCCAGCCTTGTATTTCTATATAGCCCTTCCAACATCTGATCAATACCAGAGCATAACTCCAAAACCTAAAACTCCCAACCACTTCCAAACCCAACACCTTGGTACCTTACCGTAAATGTCCACATCTCCTCCCTCTCATCTGAAGTATCTGATTGCTCTCTAGACCTAAAACTCCAACCACTCTACCTAAACCTATATTCCCCTATTGTAGCACCTAAAACCTAAAACTCCCTTCCCACTCCCAAACCTAAAACCCTCTTCCTACTCCTAATCTTAAACTCCCCTACTACTCCCTCCTCACAGCTGCTCACCTGAACTCAAAATAGAGTTCAAATACAAGCAGAGCTCCCTCCCCAAACTTATATTACATTTTGCGCATGAACAGCAGGCTAGCAAAGTTACAAGGCACTTGAGTCCTTGGCTTTGAGACAGTTTTTTTAGCACTTTGGACTTGAGCACCCATAGTGAACTGACTCCAAAGTTTTCAAACTACAATAGAACATTTTATTTTGTTCTCCTTACCCTGCTGGCATGCTTTGAATGTCCACTGTAATATAATTACCTTTCATCTACAGGATGTTTCCTGAATGTTTGAACATGTCTTCGTAGCCCGGTATATAAGCTGCTGCAGTAGAAAACTGCAGGGAGTTAGGTCTGTTCTCTTTTTTCAGTACAGAAGACTGAATGCCTGCAGTCTGTGTCAGACACCATTAATGGGTGGGCAGACATTTTATTCTATGTACAATAGTTCCTCATATGATTAGGGGAGTTTAGAGGTGGTCATTTTTGTGCTGTACTATTTATGTTGAGCCACTTTAAAAGAATGAAGGCAAAGATCCTCTGAATTGTTTTTCTAACTTTCTTATGAAAGTACAAGGGCTGAGTACCTCTACGAGAGGATAAGAGGATTATAAATAAAGTATTGCCTTTAGCTGTTGCCATTCTATAAACACTTTATTGAAAGGCAGGTCTGGTGCTCAGAATTAAAATAAAAGAGCTACTTATATGTCTCTTGCTGTTAATAAATATTGACTATGTAAAATGATTTCTACTGATGGACATTTTCAAGTCTTTTTTTTTGTTTTGAAAAACAACCATGCTTGTGTTTGGGTATGACAATCAAATAATGCATAGTAAAGCATAAACTGCAAGTTAATTATCAGATTTAATTTAGAAGGTGATATAAACATGTTTAATTATCTTAATGATATCTGTTTCTTCTCTTATAGCAAGTGCACTTAGCAGACATTGTCATTTAAGCTGTGATGTTTTAGAGCCTTGCACTATGCTGCACAGATGATTAACAGTATATGTAATTATTATTACATTTCTTCATAAGAATGAATTAAGTCATGCTTTCCCCTTTAAAAATGAGGTATTGTCATGGTTTCCCTTCTTTTGAAGTTATGTGTTGCAATCTGGCTCCTTTATTTATTAGAGCATCCAAGTATATAAAAATAGAACATTTCAGATTTCATTTTTAACCATGAATATTTTACAAATAGTTTCTAATACACACATATAGTATAACAAACATTTTATAGTCACTAACATTTCATTTTGGGAATGAGAGAGAATTGGCATCAGTAATAACTTATTGTAGTTCATGAGTATCTTGTATATTTGCAATAACAATATTAAGAGAAGCATTATAACATTCTTTTTCTGATGACTGATTTACAGTCTAAAATAACGTCCTATAAAATTTACTGTAGAGGCAATGGTCGTGGACCATTTACTTTAGCCATATTTAAAATCCCTTAACATAGTTGTAGAACTTGTTTCTTAGACAAAAAACATTGGTACTCAAGTTATTACAGTTATTATTTTTTATATGACTGTGACTTATATTGTGATGATTAACAGTTCTATATCATTGAAAACAGCTTTTTATAAAGATTTTAACTAATTAAAGCAACATACTCAAAGGGCTATTCATTCACATTTAACATTTCTTCCAAACATCTCTTTTTTACTGTTTAGGAAAAACAAACAACATGCCTTACCCCTTGGAAAAAAGATGACAAGGATAGCTAACAACAATATCAGGCAGTTCATCTATAAACATATTAATAAGCAAAAAGTTAAACTACATTATAGCGCAGTTTATTTGATATGTTATACATATTTAACATTTCATTTTGATTTACCTTTCTAATGAATACAGCTAAATACAATGTTCTTTTCTTCTGTTGGGAGTCACACAGATCTGTTGTTGCATTACTGTTGATGAGTTGAATTTATTTGCAAAGCTATAATCCATCAGCCAGTCATCAGAAGCATTATTTGCATAAATATGTTTAAGAGACAGTTTCCATAAGTGTGTGTGTGTGTGTGTGTGTGTGTGTGTGTGTGTGTGTGTGTGCGTGTGTGTAGTCATCTTTTGTTTCTTTGTCTTCTTATGACTAAAGATAGGACTGAAATAAGATCAACATCAGAAATGGGGTGGCAATTGCTGAGTTCAGGCAAGCAGGAAAGAGTGTAGTTTTGGCTTTCATAATTTTTTCCTGATCCTTGTTCTTCCTATTTACAATCTTGGTCAAACATGATGTCACCAATTAAATTACAAAACAATGAAGCAATGTACAAATATGTATATGTATTACTATTATGTTGTTTCATAGACTCGAGTTATCTTTGACAAATGAACATCACAATACATGAGACACCCCTCCTGCTGATTTAGCATCCACTGTTAAACACTGAAGCTCCATCAATCATTGTCACCCCTCAGCAACCATCTGCTGCCACATAATTGACTGAACAAAGTCTCCCCCATCTACCCTGTCCATGCACCCTCATCCTATCCTAGTTCCCTTTCGATGCATACCCTGCCCTTTTCCACATCTTCCTCTGCTTCATCCATTGCCTCTACTCATTGACTATTACCTTTTTAATGTGTTAACCAGTATCAAGCAACTGTATTTATTAACAGCAAGATATATATATGATATATATATATATATATAGTTGTTTTACTTTTAATTCTGAGCACCAGATCTACCTTTCAATAAAGCGTTTTATAGACAGGCAACAACTAAAGTCATATTTATGTCTATGGCACCTCTCCCTCTAACTTTGAATAATTAGTTTAACAGCATTACACATGAATCATACTATAGCCTCTTCCTTTTCCTTAATGTCTGCACTTTTTCCCCCTTATACCCATCATACAAACAGTCATACTCTACTTTTCTTTAACATTCCCTCTTCCATTTGATTATTTCCATCCATACATAGCTGATAATATGATTACCTCAGTGGGGGAGCTGCCCATTAGCAGTGACCTGGAATTTGAGCCACATTATATGAAAAGTACTGGGCTTCCTTTAGAAGGTGATACCTCAAGGAGAAAGGAAACTGATAGTAATCATGACTGGAAACACCACTGGCCGATAATACTTAACTTCCTTAGGAAGGAAAGCTGGGGTGAGCTAGTAAGGAGAAGCTGAAACAGGCTTAGCTCTTAGACCTTAGTTTAAATGAGAAGAAAGATATAGTCAGGAAAGCTCCTGGTCAGAACTGTAGACAACATTTCTGGTGCCCTGTGAATGTCCCTGATCTGGTTTTTCATCAACTCAAAGTTGAACAAAAAAACAGGTTTTCTCCTGTAAGTTGAGGAGAGAAAAAGCCTTCTATGTAAGCTGGAGCAGGTCACGTGCTATAATGTAACATGCAGCTTACTATAGCCTAAATACCTGACATGGAATGCAAAAGGAAATCAGTCCTGACCGAGAATGCAGCATCACCATTCATTTGTAAATGCTGGCACTGCCTTCAAAAAACATGGACTGCTGAATATTGTCAGCCTAGACTGGAAAGTTCAGCATCTGTAGATCTCATTAATTGACACTGTAAGCACAGGTTGTAAGATGCTGTCCGGTTCGATTCTCAGCTAGAGCGTCTTCTGCGTGGAGACATGCGTGAATGGGCGTACCTTCGTTGAAGGTTGTGCATCAGGGCTGGTAACTTGGCACGTAAAAATCAACTACCAATCATTAGCGGACCGGAGTTCTGCTGTGGCGACCCCTAACTGGGAAAAGCCGAAAGACACAACAACAACAACATTAGTAATATGGAGTGGCACTATAAACAGATTGAAGGAATATTTTGATTATATTAATAATACAGCTGAATGTTTGAAATTTACAATGAATTTTGATGAAAGAAAAAAATTTTTTTGGATTTTATGTTATGTAAATATTTTTTGAAAGGAAACTTGGTGCAATAGTTACTTACATTTTAGTAGTGATCACCCCCTGTGGCAAAAGTGCAATTTGATTAAGTGTTAATTTGTTTGACTATCTAGGATGGTGTCTGATGATTCAGATTTTTTGGTCAAGGTTGAGCAGTTGAAAGAAATGTTTATAGCTAGGAGAAATCCTGTAAAACCTATTGATGAGATGATAAATCAGGTTGAGAATGAAAAACAGGGAATTTTTCCCTGTTTTAAGGGACAATAGTTGTGTTATTGGCAATAAAAAGGAAAATAGGTCTGATTTAATTGTAGCTGTGGTATTGTCTTATGATAATTCTGATGGACGGTGTGAAGATAGGTAAAGGCTGCCAGCCTAGCCAGATAGAATTTTTTAGATAATTCTGTCATTTGTAAATATTAATGTAAGCCACAGGCTTCTTCTCTTAAATGTGAAAAGATTGCATTGGATATTGAACTGCAAGAATGTAACAACAGTGCACTCTGCTGTAACAAAGCTGATAAGTCAGTTCTTTGATGTCAAAATTCGGAGCCGAGATGTCTGGAGGGAGGCATCCTGCCTATTGTTTTGAGGCCAGTTAATGGCTAGAATTTGCATTTATAATTTCTTTTATTGCCCTGGCTTCCTGACCAGCTACAACATCAATAGGGCTATTAATCTCTGAGTTCTGTTAGCCTGGGAACCAGAAAGAAATGATGTAATCTGAAATTAATCAGGGGTACTGTGTTATCAATTTAAGGTGAGAAAGAATGAGAGCATTAGAGCATTTTGTCTGGAGAACATCCAACATCACCAGCACTGCCTGTGTCTATATGTAAGTAGGATCTTAGACTTTAGTGTTTCTCTTAGATATAGCTAGGAAATAGGAAGATTAGACTAGTTTGTTTTTCTGAGATGTCAGAACTTTTCTAATGTATTATTTTAAGCATTTTTCTGTGACCTTTGAATGTTTTACTAGCACTGTGTAGTGAGAAATACTGTGTTGTGTTTTTACTATTTATTATTCAATATTTTAAACCTTTCAACTTTGGCTATTTTGTGTAGAGATAATTTAAGCTCTAGAGTACATTGCATATATATTGTGATACTGTACCAAGTCACTCCAAATAAGCGCTGCTGTTCAGTCACATTTATCATTTGGATAATAATATTGCACAGTAATAATTAGATACCCGTTAATAAGGGCCTTTGAGTAGCTGATAAATATTAGCTGGGCGGTGGCAGTGATTTCTACCATATAGTCTGGGTAAAAGGGGCACAGCTGGCGAACCTGTTTCAGCCTTTCTCAGGAGTGTCTGTGTGGCTGTATAATCTCTTATTTCAAAGTGTGTGTGTGTGTGTCAGCTTCTTAGGCAGGTACACAAAGCACTGGTTGGACAGAGAGGGTGCTGGAGGTTTTAGCTTGCCCACTAGGCTGAGATCTGGACCCTATAGCTGTGTCAGTGGGGAGTCCTATTGGGGACCTGGAGAGAAAGGGAGAAACCAGCCCCAGACTGACTGTGATTTCTGTGTGCTCTTAAGGGAAATTGTACTTTACTGTGTGTGTATTTATTATCCTTTCCCTATATGGACGCCCTCTCACTGGTGTTAGTGGTGAGGATTGAGGCTCCTTAATTGCTGGGCCAGTGCACAGGCATCACAGATGGGTAAAGAGTATTATCAATAAAATTGGAAAGCTTTTTTTGGGTGTTCTTAGTCAACTAGTAGGTTAGTGGAGGAGGGTATTGTTTATAAAAGAGGAAGAAATCTGAAAGCTATATAAGAAAAAATTATAATAATAGTAGTGGTACAGCAAGAATGTCTAAATGTGGAGCTTGTACACAATGCTGTTTTATTTGTGAAGGTAGTAATATCACGGTCGCCTCTTATCCTAGAGTATTAAATGGAAATGGTCACTTTACATCTAATACAAAGGAGCTGTTTTCTTGGCACAATGCATGAACTGTGAACCATTTTACATTGGAAAGACAGAGAGGGCACTGAGGCAGAGAATTTATGAACCTGTATATGCCATAAAAAAGAAAGATGAGAGGTATGCACTTTACATAGTATAGGGTGTAAATATTTAAAAATGTCTTGCTTTTTGTTTTAGGAAAGATAATACAGAATACTAGGGGTGGTGACTGGGTATCTTACTTATAATAAAGGGAACTATTATGGCAGATTAATATTAAATGCCACCCAACACCCTAGTATTAATGACAGAGTTTCTATTAACAGAGTATTAGTTTTAAAGTCTGTGAAGGTTTGAATATAAAGTCTATTTAAAGATTTTTAAACATGTTATTTAAAAGTTGTAAAATAATAGATTTTTTATATGGGAGAAATATGTTTATGTGCAAGAGTATAAATATACTCTTTACATAATGTATGTTTAAGTTCATCTGGGAACATTTTTTGCGTAAAGATTGCAATGTTAGCTTGATTTAATTAATTGTGAAAACTGATTTGTGGAAAAATTAATTGGGTCAAGGTGGGAATTATAAAAGGGGTTATGTGTGTGGTTCTTGATTCATTCTGATGAAGTCCAGTAATGCATGAATGAAAGAGCTCACCTTTTAAATTGCTATGCAAATAAAGGTCCTTTGTGATGGCTTGGCAGAATTTATTTTTTTATTAGTATTGATTTACTTTGAGTTACTGTATGGTCAAAGGATATGGGAGTTGTTAGGTTTAATTCATTATGAATGTGTGTGATTTCTGCAAGAAGTCTGTTGTAAATCATTCCTAAAGTTCAAGACTAAACCAAGAGTGCTCACAGTGATAGCCCAAAAGCATCTGGCACAGGGAAAACAGCAGCTAAATGTCCATATGGTGATAGCCAGAGAGTAATCTGTAAGGAAGCATGTGACAGTAGGTATTCTTTTTAAACAGAGTAAACTGCAGGCAGCCTAGGATGGTCTTTTCACCATTGTGAAAAAGGAAAGTAATTTCAACTACATGGTAGAGTTACCAGGCAGGAGCCAGAAGTACAAATTCTACCATAGTAATATGATAAAATTCTACCATGATAGAGAGGCCCTGTTACTAAGTACTTGCATTGATTTGCCGGAAGAACCGGAGGTACACCTGGAGGTAGATCTCCTGGACTAGGTTTGGTCTGATACCACAGTGGATAGATTAGCCCTATCCCAACAAATAACTCCTAGCCAGGCATCAGGAGATCCAAGCAGTATATCAGAGCTTTGGCCAGATAACAACTACCTGAAATCAGCTGGACATATAAGTGAATTTAAGTATACTTTTATCTGCTCTTTTTCATATAGTACTGTATTTAATTTATTTATTTGTGTTTTTCATTGAATATTAACTCAACTGAAGTTGTGGCCGTCTCTCTACAGAGTACTTGTTAGAATTTCTATGTAGCCATTGATAGCAGTGGGCAGTAATTTCACCTCATTACTGACATTCTATCTTGCCATATATAAGTGGTACATTTTGAGTTATCTCTGCTTAATATCAGAGCTTTGGCCGGCTAACATATACCTGAAAACAACTGGACGTATAAATGAATTTAAGTACACTTTTATCTGCTCTTTTTCATATAGTACTGTATTTAATTTATTTATTTGTGTTTTTCATTGAATATTAACTCAACTGAAGTTGTGGCTGTCTCTCTACATAGTACTTGTTAGAATTTCTGTGTAGCCATTGATAGCAGTGGGGGTAGTTTCACCTCATCACTGACATTCTGTCTTGCCTTATATAAGTGCTACATTATGAGTTATCTCTGCTTAATATCAGAGCTTTGGCCGGCTAACATCTACCTGAAATCAGCTGGACGTATAAGTGAATTTAAGTACACTTTTATCTGCTCTTTTCATATAGTACTGTATTTAATTTATTTGTGTTTTTCACTGAATATTAACTCAACTGAAGTTGTGGCTGTCTCTCTACAGAGTACTTGTTAGAATTTCTGTGTAGCCATTAATAGCAGTGGGGGTAGTTTCACCTCATCACTGACATTCTGTTTTGCCTTATATAAGTGGTACATTTTGAGTTATCTCTGCTTAATATCAGAGCTTTGGCCGGCTAACACCTACATGAAATCAACTGGACTTATAAGTGAATTTAAGTACATTTTTTCTGCTCTTTTTCATATAGCACTGTATTTAATTTATTTATTTGTGTTTTTTCCTAAATATTAACTCAACTGAAGTTGTGGCCATCTCTCTACAGAGCACTTGTTAGAATTTCTGTGTAGCCATTGATAGCAGTGGGGGGTAGTTTTACCTCATCACTGACATTCTGTCTTGCCTTATATAAGTGATACATTTTGAGTTATCTCTGCCTAATATCAGAGCTTTGGCCAGCTAACATCTACCTAAAAGCAACTGGACATATAAGTGAATTTAACTACACTTTTATCTGCTCTTTTTCATATAGTACTGTATTTAATTATAATTGGGCTTAATTACAGCATGCCCATCAAACCCATTTTGAGAAAAAGGGGGTTACGTGGACAGATACGATATTAGGGCTGATTGCTATGATTTTATATTTGTATATATGTAGTTTTATATAATAAGCAAGATTTACATATATATGAGTATTTAAATATTCTTAGGATTATTTAAAATATGTTATATATATATATATATATATATATATATATATATATATATTTTTTTTTTTTTTTAAACAAATAAATAAGTTAGTTGATGTCAGCACTTTCTTATATATTTATTTTTAACCAACTGTTTTATTGCATTGTATAACTTTAAATCCAATAGATTTTTAAGTCTTGTGACTAAATTAGATATATAAATAGGTGTGGTTAATTATGTTACTCGTACACCTGATGAAGCATTGTGTGAAAGCGCTTGTGTGACATTAAAGAAGACTTTGTTTTTTACAATGCCTAAAGTCTGGTTTGTGCACTCATTTGGACACTGGAGCCTTACCTCTGCTTTCTTTTTTGGATTTCTGTTTGTATTGAGCTCTTCAGCAGAGGTATTTGGTGGTTATTGGGCAGTTTTTGTATTGTACTGTATTTAATTTATTCATTTGTGTTTTTCACTTAATATTAACTCAAGTGAAGTTGTGGCTCTCTCTCTACAGTTAGTTCCCCACCCACCCTCTCTGTTCTTGTTTTGGTGTTAATGTTGGTGGCTTTGAAACTGCCCGTCCCTCTTGTAGATTTGTATTTGGATACTCCTTCTGGGCCCATCTCATTTGCTCACTCAACTGAGTGCAGTGAGATCATATTCTGATTTCAGGCACTCCTACTGTGTACAAAAAGAGCATTTGGGAAGGACAACCCCTGTAGCCTCTTAATCCATCTCTGTTCCCTCCCTCAAAAAAAAAAAAAATAAATACATAAAAATAAAATATATATATTTTATTCAGTTGCTCTTACTGTAACTGTCTTAGTTGCTCTTCTGTGTGCTATCTGTTCAGTCGCTCTTACTCTGCACTTATTACTGCTTGTTAGTAGCCTTCTAATTTACTGCCTTCTGCACTTGTTTTTTAGTCATTTGTTAATTTATTTGCATTTATTTGAACTGTATTTGTTGTAGTGTTGCTACACACTTGGATGTGCTGGCCTGCACTGCAATTTGAATTGTATTTACTGCTGTTTTAGTTGTGTTTTTGTAACAAAAAAAAATTCTAAGCTTGTTCCCTGCCTTTCCTGTAACTAGTCAAGTTCGGATACAGACTTGCTGTATCAAGGACTGTTGGTAAGCTTCTGAGCCCCCCAAGCCTTTCTGTGTTGGAGGGAAGCCTTCTAGCTTATCAGTGGAAGTGGTAAGCACTTGGTAGCCTATCTACCATGGGAAGAGTGGGTTTTGGCCCTGAAATTGTAGTCCATTGGCCATTTGGGCAGTTTTTCCATCTCTTTCTACTTTCTAGTTAAAAGCCTGTTTTGCGTTTGGTCCCCGCCTTTCCTAAAACTAGTGTAGTCCAGGTACAGATTTGCTGTATCCAGGACTGTTGGTAAGCTTCTGAGCCTCCCAAACCCTTCTGTGTTGGAGAGAGGCCTTCTAGCTAATCAGTGGAAATGGTAAACACTAGATAACCTATCTACCACAGGAGGAGTGGTTTCTGGCCCAGAAATTATAGTTTATTGGCTTTTTGGGAAGCTTTTCCATCTCTTTCAACCTTTTGATTTAAAAGCCTGTGTTTGCACTTGTTTCCTGCCTTTCCTGTTACTAGTCTAGTCCAGGTACAGATTTGCTGTATCCAGGACTCTTTGTAAGCTTCTGAGCCCCCCAAGCCTTTCCGTGTTGGAGAGAAGCCTTCTAGCTTATCAGTGAGATTGGTAAGCATCAGGTAGCCTATCTACCACAAGATGAGTGGTCCCTGGCCCAGAAATTGTAGCTATTGGCTGTTTGAGCAGTTTTTTCCATATCTTTCAACTTTCTGGTTTTGAAAGCCGCACTTGTGCCTGTTTCCTGCCTTTCCTATAACTAGCCTAGTCTGGTTACAGAGTTGCTGTATCCAGGATTGTTAGTAAGCTTCTGAGCCCCCCCAAGCCTTTTTGTGATGGAGGGAAGCCTTCTACCTTATCAGTGGGAGTGGTAAGCACTAGGTAGCATATCCTCCATGGGAAGAGTGAGTTTTGGCCCAGAAATTGTAGTTTATTTGGCCATGTGGGGAGTTTTCCATCTATTTCAACTTTCTGGCTTAAAAGCCTGCGTTTGTACTTGTTCCCCACCTTTCCTGTATCTAGTCTAGTCCAGGTACAGCTTTGCTGTATCCATGACTCATTGTAAACGTCTGAGCCCGCAAAGCCTTTCTGTGTTGGAGGGAAGCCTTCTAGCTTATCAGTGGGAGTGGTAAGCATTAGGTAGCCTATCTACCACAAGAGGAGTGGTTCCTGGCCCAGACATTTCAGCTATTGGCCATTTGGGCAGTTTTTTTCCATCTCGTTTAATGTTCTGCTTTAAAAGTCACACTTGCGCTTGTTTCCCACCTTTCCTGTAACTAGCGTACTCCAGATGCAGAGTTGCTGTATCCAGGACTGTTGGTAAGCTTCTGAAACCCATAAGCCTTTCTGTGTTGGAAAACCTTCTAGCTTATCAGTGAGAGTGGTAAGCACTGGGTAGCCTGTCTACCATGAGAGGAGAGGTTCTTGGCCCAGAAATTGTAGTTTATTGACCATTTGGACAGTTTGTCCATCTCTTTCAACTTTCTGGTTTAAAAGACTACATCTGCTCTTGTTTCCCATCTTTCCTGTAACTAACCTACTGGGTAGCACTAGAAAGCCTTAAACTGATACAAGCCTTCTAGCTTAGAAGAGAGACTTTGGAGTGATTAAGTATCAGTTTTCTGTACTAGCATGCTATACTTAACTGTTTTCCGCCTAAACGCAGATTTTTCCAGCGTTTATTGTGATTTAAAAACGTGGTTTTTTTTTCACATATTGTACTTATTTGACTGCCTGGAATTTTGAAAAGTTTTTTGTTTAAATCATTTGTTTAACTGTTGTAGGCTACACACTAAAGTGTGATAGCCTTTTCTGATCGTTTGTAGTCATTTAAAGCTGTTTTAAGTGTACTTTTTACTGTTTTTTCCTTATCTTTAAAAAAAAAAAAAACAAAAATCCTTGTTTCCCACCTTTTTAAGCTAGTATAGTCCAGTTTTCAGGCTAGTGCTGAATTCAGGGCTGTGATACTAGTTTCTGAGTTGCCCATACCTTACTTGGATAGAATGAAGTTTCTCTGTTCACTTATGAGAGAGGGGAGCTTTGCGCAACCTATATGTCCCTGGAGGAGTGGTTCCAACCCAGAAGTTAGTAGTTTATTTGCCATTTTGGGCTAATTTTTATCTCTTTCATTTCCCTACTATAAAAACTGCGTTTGCATGGTTTTGCGCACAGGGCAGCACCAGTTAGCTATGGTTAAATTATTCCTGGCTCCACTAAGTCCCCTCTTCCGTTTTTCCCTTGAAACTAGTCTAACTCTCAACCTAAGCACTCAGAAAGCATCGTACAGGACAGCCCTTACTCAGACCTAATAGCAAGCACTAATATACCGTGACACTGATTGTCCAGCAGGGCAAGGCTCTTTATTTACCCCTCAGCAACCAAGTGACTAAGCAGCTCACCCTACTATTCAGGCATGACCAAAGGGCAATTTCAGGTGTACTCTCCAGTCCAGCTGGTGAATCTGGGTATCCTGAGGCAATGTTACAACTGCCTCATGTACACAGACAACCCTCTTCTCCTACCAAAAAACACTAACATATGTGAGAGATGCAATTATACAGCCAAACTGGAAGCTAAGCTGTCTCCACCCAAGACTGGAACAGACAGTCAAGAGGAGAAGGTTAACACTTGCACCACACCTCCAGCCGCACACAGACCTACTAAAACAGCACTGGCAAAAAATACACATAAATACACAAAATTATACTTGGAGGCTCTAAATAAAAACCCGCAAAAGCATCAGAGACCTCCAAAGCAGACACCCAAACAACCTGCACCTCCCGTCACAAACCACACAACACATAAAACACAAAACCAGTGTGCCCCACAATCACAGCCC
This sequence comes from Protopterus annectens, assembly GCF_019279795.1. Lineage (NCBI taxonomy): Eukaryota > Metazoa > Chordata > Ceratodontiformes > Protopteridae > Protopterus > Protopterus annectens. Next base: position 1,246,908,874 of record NC_056744.1, on the reverse strand, counting down.
TTAAGGTGAAGTAACATACCTAACACACTAGTAATAGGTGACTCTATAGTCAGGCACACTGACGTCCCACTCACTAGGCTGGACAAGCAGAAGGTTAATGTTAGCTGCCTGTCAGGAGCCAGAATCCACCACATAACACAAGCACTCAGGTCACTCCAGAACATGTACAAATATGACTCTGTCATTGTTCATGTTGGTGTGAATGACCTGAGACGTACCTCCCTGGACTACATGAAAAGAGACATGGAAGAGCTCTCTGATCATGTAGCCCAGGCTGGTATGATCCTGACCCTGAGTAGCATCCTGCCCTCACCAAGAATGATACCTCAGTATAAAGAAAAAATTATCAATTTCAACAATTGACTGAGCTTCTGGTGTCATTCAAAGGGGATCCAGTCTCTGTCAGCCTGGGACAACATGCTCAACAGGCCACGTTGCTTCACAAGAGACGGCTTGCACCTGCCACCCCTAGGCTTTCGAATACTGGTCAAAGCTCTTGCTGCCCCCATAGTGCCTTTTTTAGGCAAGGCTCAAAAGTTAAACCCACCTCCATAAACAGCACAATTAACAAAAAACTGAGGGCTATGCTACTCAATGTCAGGAGTTTAAATCTCAAAATGCACGTGGTCGACGCACTCCTCAGTATAGAGAATGTCGACATCTGTTCAGTAACTAAAACCTGGTTCAAGGCTCCAGAGAGCACCCCAGCACTATCGGGCTACAACTCATACCACGTTTTGGCCACAGAACACGGACTGAAACACAAAAGGAGGGGGTGTATCCGTATTCATCAAGGATACCTACACCTCCAGGTTAGTGCACAGCATGATACCTCTGAGATCATCCATGTGCAACTAACATCGGGCAAATCTGCAATGCAAATTGTGGCCTGCTACAGATCACCCTCCATGACCCAGGTCCACCACTCCACCTTTCTGGAGATATTGGGAAACATGAAGGTCCTACCGAACACCCTGATATTGGGCGATTTCAATTACCCTACCATTCACTGGTAAAACTACTCGAGTACAAACTCCCAGGCCCAGCACTTTCTGGAATTCAACAACTCAAATGCCCTGGTAAACTCCCCTACCAGAGGTGAAAACATATTGAACCTGGCCATCACCAACACGGGCGACAGGTGTTCCACACCGGAGGTCAACCCGTCACTGGTTAGATCAGACCATAAACTAATCACTCTGGATGTCCACACCCCACCACCACCCCAACTAATGAAACCACAGTCAAAAACTTTTCTAAAGCAAACTTCACCTTACTTAAGACAGAGGTGGTAAGTTTCACAGCCCCTACGCTAAAGGATAATGCTGCCAAAGATGCAGAAACCTTTACAAATACACTCTATGAGCACCTACAAGGATGCATGGATCGTGCCATCCCTATCAAAACCATGACTCACTCCTCTAAGAGAAGGAAACTAGTTTGGTGGACCCCTACTATAAACAGGCTATAAAATAGAAGGAGGAAACTAGTTCAGAAAAAAGGCAAATCCCAAGAAGGAAAGATATCCCTGATCAGTATCAGTAAGAAATTGAGGTCCCTCATGAAATCATCCAAGGCTAACTTGCAATCCATCTTAGATCTCCCTAGCTGAGATCCCTCTTAAAATCCCCCAAAGCTAGTTACGAAAATAAAATTGCCAAAGATTCCAAAGACAACCACAAGGCATTCTATAGTTATGTCAAGAATCTAAACGGCAATGCTCAGATATGCTGTGAATACAACAGAATGGCATTAAATATACTTATCCCAAGGATATTGCCGACATCCTGGCAGATCGATTTAGTGCCACCTTCACCCCCCCTCTCACCCCCTAAAGGGCCCATCTCAATACCTAAAGATTGCCAAATTCCGGTAGTCACAGCCACACAGGTAGAAACCACACTCTCCAAAGCTAAGAATACAGCATCCATGGGACCAGATGACATCCTGGGCTGTGTACTGCATGAACTAAAAAATGAACTGGCACCTCATCTAAGTGTCATGTTTAGTCATAGCCTCACCTTAGGTTTTGTGCCCACTGAGTGATGCACAGCTACAGTTATCCCACTCCACAAGGGGGGATCCACCTTCGATCCCGGGAACTACCGTCCCATCAGTCTGATGAGCCTGATCCGCAAGGACATGGAATGCATTATCATCGAACTTATAAACAAAGACATTGGCAACCTCCAAACACTGGACCCCACCCAGTTTGGGTTCGTGAAGGGCCGATCTTGTCTCCTGAACCTGATTGACTTCTTCAAATCAGTCTCCAGAGCTGTGGACGAGGGTAACATGGTCCACACAGCCAATCTGGACCTCGCCAAGGCCTTCAACACCATCTCCCACTCTGGAATCATAGATAAACTTACTAGGCTGGGCATAAATCCCTACATCACTCAATGGGTTGCCAACTGGAAACTGACAGAACCCACACTGTAAAAGTAGCCGACTCCAAATCCATCTCCAGACAAGTGACAAGTGGAGTATCTCAGGGTTCAGTCCTGGGACTGGTCTTGTTTGGCATCTACTTCTCTGAAGTACAGGCCAACACTAAGTGACTCTGGCTAACAAAGTTCGCAGATGACTGCAAACTGGGAGCCATTATTGAATCCTCAAATTATGTGGATATTCTACAAAAGGGCCTTACAGAAAGAGATGCTTAGTGCCAGATCCATTGCCTCAAGCTTAATGCCAAGAAATGTATAGTTATTCCCTTTGGGAAAAACCATGTACCCATGAATTACCACATAGGTGGCAGTACACTAAACACCGAAAGTGTGATGAGAGACTTAGGGACACAGGTGGACAGTGGTCTCACCTTCGATAACCACATCGCCACATCAGGAAATCCTTCTATGTGGCACACGTCATCACAAAGGGCTTTTCCTCCAGAAAAAAAGGAAGTAATTGTCCCAATGGACTCATCTCTCATTAGACCCATTATAGAGTACAATGCCCGGTTTTGTATGTACCTCACAAGACATCTGCAACAGCTGAAAAAGCCGCAGAAATACCTCACTAAAAGAATCACAGGCCTAAAGCAGATGCACTATGCTGACCGTCTAAAAAAACTCCAGCTATACTCTGTGGCATATCGTCTACTCAGAGGCAATCTCTGCTTAACATACAAGGCCATGTAAAACCCTGAGCTCTTGGACATGCTCCACTTAAAGAAATCTCAATCCCTCAGAGCCACATGCTCCGGGGATCTAAACCTTGTCATCACAATGAACAAAACATGCTGAAGGGATGGGTTCCTGACCCAGAGACTCTCCTTACTCTGGAATAGACTTCCCATACATGTCAAGCAGAGCGCCTCCTTGGCCCTTTTCAAAAGGAACCTTGATGACTGGATGGGAGATAGGAAATTCAACACGGGGATCACGTCAGTCACCCTGCTAGACAGGGGTCCAGGGAAGTAAATACTGTGGGAAGAAATATCCAGGGAAATGTTATGGCTAGGCTTGTATAGGCCCTAGGGCCAATAGCCTAGTACCAACCTATGAACGTGTATGTATATATATATATATATATATATATATATATATATATATATATATATATATATATATACATATATATATATATATATATATATACACACATAGAATCACACGCACGCATACATATATATATATGCATACACAACAATATATGTGAATGTGTCTGTGCATACATGTGTCCATGTATGTCTGTATGTGTCTGTATATGCACACACACACACACACACACACACACACACACACACATTTGTGTGTGTATGTGTGTGTGCGCGCGTGCGTGTGCGTGTGTGTGTGATTGTGTGTGTGTGTGTGTGTGTGTGTGTGTGTGTGTGTGTGTGTGTGTGTGTGTGTGTGTGTGTGCATGTGCATTGATATGCACACATTTACTAGTTTCCCATCCTTTTCTAATCCTTCTACTCCCTTCTTGCAAGAGCTGATTCCCTATCCTGCTTCTCGTTCACTTTTTCATCCTCTTTCTTTTTCATGTAATCTGTCAAGTGCTTTCTTAAGCTGCTCATACAGGGCCTTTTGAATTTAATACTGGTGTTACCCACCCATGGACATGAGTAAGATTATCTTTAGCAGCTTTTTTATGGCTGTATGGACAGACATAAACAAGAGGGTCATATATGAGCCAAAAATGAAATCACATTTGGATTTATATCTGCATTTGCAGCTATGCACAGCAACAAGAGCGAGTCAAACAAGCAACCCGTAAAGCCATGTATTCTACTCATATGAAAGATATTATTTAGGAAAATATATTGCTCATAAAGACACATAGCATTTGTAAGTAATTACAGTCATCTACATGTTTGTTTTATGATTTGAGACACCACCCTGCCCTAGGAAGAAGGAATGAAGAAAAAAAGGAAGAAAGAAAATAATTTATTTTCCTGGTAATCACAAAGTATTTGAAACGTCCCTGAACAAAATAAAAAGGGATTACTGTAAACTATGAACAGAATGCAAATGTAATTGTACCTACTTATGATTTGTTTTCCCATAGAAGAACAAATGAGTATCAAAATGCATGGGTGTGAACTACGGCTTTCATAATGAAGCGTTCTTTTCTCACAGAAACTATGCAGCTTAATTCAGAAGAACTAATAAAAAATAGTTTGAAAGACAATAGACAATAGCAACACATAAACCTTCTTTATGTTCAGATGAATAATTATTTGCTAGTCAAAGTCAATACTTATTTATTGAAAGGCAAACATTTGTATAAAAAGAAAGCCATCAAATGCTTCCACATATTGACTGTTGAAGAATCTGCACAAACTTCATATAAAATGCATCTTGCTTATATGAATATTTAGACATGGCATTCTTTATATCTGGTCACAGACTTCTAACTATAACAAAGTATCATCACACCCCAATCGCCTGACTCCCTTCTTGTTTCTCTTTTCTTCCTTTTCCTCCAACTTCCCCTTATGTCCCTTCTTTCTAGCACAATCCAAGCTGAAAAAAGTATGTTTATATCTCCCAAATTAACTTTACTCCTTACCATCATGTTACTGGCTATTAGAGCACTTTCAATGCTTTTTCTATACATTGTAATCTACACCTGCATCAGTTCACATATTGGCTTAGTATAAACATGTGAACCTATGAAAAGGACAAAATTTGAAAATGATCATAACTGTAACACATAAGACTGTTAACGTTTCCCTCTCTCTCTAAAATACCAAAACAGTTTACCTTTATAGATTAACAAATTGATAGTGTATGTATTTATATTGAGCAAGTCAAAGGTGTTGATAGCTACTTGTGTTGATAGCTACTTTTACTCCCAGTGCCATCCCCCAGTCTGGTACCCCTTCAACATTAAGCAAAAGTTCTTCTCATAGGTTCATAGGTTGGTACTAGGCTATCGGCCCTAAGGCCTATACAAGCCTAGCCATAACAATTCCCTGGCTATTTCTTCTCACAATATTTACTTCCCTGGACCCCTGTCTAGCAGGGCAACTGAAGTGATCCCTGGAGTGAATTTCCTATCTTCAATCCAATTGTCAAGGTTCCTTTTGAAGAGGGCCAAAGAAGCGCTCTGCTTGACATGTATGGGCAGTCTATACCAGAGTCTGGGGAGTCTCTGGGTCAGGAACCTATCCCACCAGCATGTTTTGTTCATTGTGATGACAAGGTTTAGATCCCTGGAGCATGTGGCTCTGAGGGATTGGGATTTCTTTAAGTATAGCATGTCCAACAGCTCTGAGTTTGACATGGCCTTGTATGTTAAGCAGAGATTGCCTCTGAGTAGACGATATGCGACAGAGTATAGCTGGCGTTTTTTTAGATGGTCAGCATAGGCCATCTGTTTTAGGCCTGTGATTCTTTTAGTGAGGTATTTCTGCGGCCTTTCCAGTTGTTGCAGTTGTCTTGAGAGGTACATACCAAATGGGGCATTGTATTCTATAATGGGTCTAATGAGGGATGAGTACAGTGGGACAATGACCTCCTTTTTTCTGGATGAAAAGCCCTTAGTGATGAGGTGTGCCCCATAGAAGGATTTCCTGACTGTTGTGGCAATGTGGTATGGAAGGTGAGACCACTGTCCACCTGTGTCCCTAAATCTCTTATCACACTTTTGGTGTTTAGTGTACTACCACCTATGTGGTAATTCATGGGTAAATGTTTTTTTCCAAAGGGGATAACTATACATTTCTTGGCATTGAGCTTGAGCCCATGGCTCTGGCACCAAACATCTGTTTCTGTAAGGCCCTTTTGTAGAATATCCACATCATTTGGGGATTCAGTAATGACTCCCAGTTTGCAGTCATCTGCGAACTTTGTTAGCCAGAGTCCCTTAGTGCTGGCCTGTACTTCAGAGATGCAGATGCCAAACAAGGGCAGTCCCAGGACTGAAGCCTGAGGTACTCCACTTGTCACTTGTCTGGAGCTGGATTTGGAGTCGGCTACTTTTACAGTGTGGGTTCTGTCAGGAAGCCAGTTGGCAACCCATCGAGTGATGTAGGGATTAATGCCCAGCTTAGTAAGTTTATCTATGATTCCAGAGTGGGGGATGGTGTTGAAGGCCTATGTGAAATCCAGATAGGCTGTGTTGACCGACTTACCCTCGTTCACAACTCTGGAGACTGATTCGAAGAAGTCAGTCTGGTTCAGGAGACAAGATCAGCCCTTCACAAACCCAAACTGGGTGGGGTCCAGTGTTTGAAGGTTGCCGATGTCTTCGTTTTTAAGTTCCATGATAATACATTCCATGGCCTTGCAGATCAGGCTCGTCAGACTGATGGGGCAGTAGTTTCCAGGATCCAAGGTGGATCCCCTCTTGTGGAGTGGGATAACTGTAGCTGTCCACCACTCAGTGGGCATGAAGCCTGAGGTGAGGCTATGACTAAACATGATACTTAGGTGAGGTGCCAGTTCATTTTGTAGTTCATGTAGTACACAGCCTGGGACATCGTCTGGTCCCATGGATGCTGTATTATTAACTTTGGAGAGTGTGTTTTTTACATGTGTGGCTGTTATTACTGGAATTTGGCAATCTTTTGGTATTGAGATGGGCCCTTTAGGGGGAGGAGGGGGGTGAAGTTGGCACTGAATCGATCTGCCAGAATATTGGCAATATCCTTGGGATCAGTATATTTAATGCCATTCTGTTGCAGCTCAGAGCAGATCTGAGCATTGCCATTTAGATTCTTGATATAGCTATAGAATGCCTTGTGGTTGTCTTTGGAATCTTTGGCAATTTTATTTTCGTAATTATCTTTGGAGGATTTTATGAGAGATCTCAGCTTTTTACTGAGGCTGGTAAGGGAGTTTTTTTGCATCCTGGGATTTTCCTGTTTTCTGCGACAGTTTCTTCCTTTTGTTGTAAAGTTTGTTTATGGCAGGAGACCACCAGATTGGCTTCCTTTTTTGGAGGAGTGTGTCTTGGTTCTATTTGGGATGGCATAATTCATGCATGAATGGATGTGCTCATACAGTGCCTTAGTGTAGGATTCAGTAGTCGAACTTTCAGTTCCCATCTGCATGGGTGTCATGAAATTTGTCACTTCTGACTTGAGTAGCATGAAGCTGGATCTGGAGAAGTTTTTTATGGAGGTTTCCTTACTGGGGTTGAGGGAGGGATGTGGATGTCGAGGGTGATTAGCTTATGGTTAGACCTGACCAACGAGACCTGACCAACGAGGGCGTGACCATAGGTGTGGAGCATCGATTTCCCATGTTGGTAATGACCAGGTCTAGGACATTGGTGCCCCTGGTGGGACTATGGATTATTTGTTCCAGGCCACTGGAATTTATGAATTCTAAGAACCATTGGGAAAAGGAGTTGCTACATGAGTAGTTTTTCCAGTTAATGGCAGGGTAGTTGGAATTACCCAGTATTAGGGTGTTTGGTAGTATCTTAATATTTTCCAGTATGTTTAGAAAGGTGTAGTGAGAATCTTGGGGCATGGTGGGGGATCTGTACCAAGCTAAAGTTTGGATTGCAGTCTTATCTAGTGTTAGTTGCACCTGGAGAATTTCAGATGCATTGTATTGGGCAACTAACCTGGTGGTGTTAATATTCTTGGTGAATATGGACACTCTTCCAACTTTAGTGTTTTGGTCCTGGTTTGGTGGCCGAAAAGTGTGGTAAAAGTTGTAGCCTGGTATTGCAGAGGTGCTCTCTGGAGCCTTGAACCAGGTCTCAGTTACTGCACATATATCGATATTCTCCATTTTTTAAGAGTGCTTCGCGAGAGTGCATTTTGAGGTTTAGACATCTAGCACTGAGTAGCATTACCTTCAGATTTTGCTTGCTTATACCTGTTACGGTGGTGGTTTTGTCCTTTGAACTTTGCCTAAAAAAGGCATTGTAGGGGTGGCAAGAACCTTAGCCAGTAACCTGAATCCCAGGGGCTACAGGTGCAGATCATCTCTGACAAAGCATCATGGTCTGTCGATCATGTCGTCCCAGGCAGACAGATACTGGATCCCCTTTAATGACCCCAGAAGCTTAGCCAATTGTTGAAGTCAATAATTTTGTCCTTATACTGTGGTATCATTTTGGGTGAAGGCAGGCTGCTACTCAGGGCTAGGGTCATACCTGTCTGGGCCACATGATCCGAGAGCTCTTCCATGCCTCTTTTCATGTAGTCCAGGGAGGTACGTCTCAAGTCATTCACTCCAACATGGACAATGACAAAGTCATATTTGTACTTGTTGAGTGACTTGAGTGCATGTGTTATGTGGAGGATCCTGGCACCCGATAGGCAGCTGACTTTAATTTTCTCCTTGTTCAGCCTGGTGAGTTGGACATCAGTGTGCCTGACTATAGAGTCATCTATGACTAAAGTGTTGGATACATTGTTTTGCCTAAGGGGCTGTTGTTGGGTGGTACACCGGTGTTGTGAGCTATGTGACACTTTGGTTGTGATTGGTGTTTGCGTTTTAGCTTTGGAGGTCCTTGTTGCTTAGGCAGGTTACTGTTAAGGGCCTCCACATATGAGAGTTTAGTGTTGCTATATAAGGGTGTTGGTGGTGTGGATTTAGATGGGCTATGTGTTGTTTGAGGTGTAGTGCAGGTGTTAACCTTCTCCTCTTGACTGTCTAGCACATCTTCTGCTGGACCACATATTCAATGCAGCATTAATATATCATGTTACTCTGAATAATATTATTTTAAGTGTCAGAATAGTTATTTACCTGGCATTATACTGGTAAATCAAATAAATTGTCATTCATTCATTCATTCATTCATTCATTCATTCATTCATTCATTCATTCATTCATTCTCAAACAGCTGCTTTAACTTGTTCAGGGTAATGGCAAAAGTGTATTCTGTTTAATTTTATGCTTACCTTGACATTACTCCAATGGTGATAAGCATTACAACACATATCAAGAAAAGTACATCACTTGTACAAAACTTGCTATATTAGCTGTATTTTTTCAGTAAAAGTTTTTGTTCAAATATTTTTTATTTTTATTTTTCTCTTGATTGGTTTGCATATTTCAGTTCCAGTCATTTTACAAGCCACAGTTCAGTTTCATTCTACAAGACTTACAGTCATATTTAGGTACATCTTGTTGCTAGAGAATTTTCAGTGTTACAACAAAATATGCAATGCAGATACTCTACAATATATAAAACAAGTGCTACATAAAGTCAACTTATGATTAATATATGTGTCACAGTTTACATACTATTCATAACAGCTACATATGAGGTTTAGATTTGACACACACTCACAAAAGAATATGTCTTCAGCCCTTTTCAATTTACATTCACAAAAAATGTTCTTTTCTTGTCGATTCTTTTAAAATATGATTCAGGAGAAAATTCCAGGATTTTAGGAAATAGGAATACTTACTTTGGTTATTCATTATCAGTTTATGTGCTGATATATACTTTATTGCCATACTTCTGAAGCCCTCCCATGACAATTTGGTTCTATCTAACCAGTTCTGAGTAATGTACAATTTTAATAAAGAGAAGAGGGTAATTCGAATATGCAGATGAAGTCTGGGTAATTTTTGACAGATGATAGGCAAAATTACAAATTACCATGATATGTGGATTTTTGATGTCCCATCTTCTCTAGTCTGACTCTCAGTGAGCACCAAGTAGATTTACAGCTCCAGAAGATATGGAATAGGTCTGCTATTTTGAGTAGCGGCATGGATAGTTTGGTGAAACTTCAGAAATGAAATTGTTGAGTATTTTCAAGGTTAAAGTAAGCATTAAGTATCATTGGTTGAGTATACATGAGTTTCTTAAAAGGGATTCATTTTAATGTTGTTTGAATGAATTTAAGTTTTTGCTTTTTAGTAATTTCTTTGACTTTTCAACCCAGTATTTTGAATACAAAATAGATGATTGATATGTAAGGGATACTATTAGCCTATATGTATTTGATAGCATTTTTTCCCTTAAAGTTAGTAAGTTCCATAATGTATTGCATGTATTTATGCCTTTATCATTTACTTCAAAATCTCTTATTATTAAAGTACACAGTTCTCTAATTTGCCTTAGCATTATGATATATCCTAAGTTAGGTTAAGGACATTCCTTGTGTCCTCTAAAGATATTTTCTTATGTCTATAAATATCTCAAACATTGCATTACTTAATGAGTGGATAGTTGTCCAAGTTTATCATCTTGTTATTTAATCTGAGGTTTGGATTCAGATGTATTGGTTGTAACAGCATATAAGTATTTGTTAAGTTTAGTGCTGCCATCATTTTTTGAAATCTCATTAGCCTATGTTTTAAGGAAATATGAAATCTGCTATCCTTTAGATTTTCATGATTTATAAATGGAAGGACTTTGGGATTGATTTTACTGTTTTTGATGTAGTCATACCATCATTTAATCCATACTGGATACCATTCTTTACTCTTGGGACTATAATCAGCAACTTGAGTGATCTTGTTTGAACATATTATATCATAATATAAGTTAAAGTCAGGTAGTCCCAATCCTCTCTTTTCCTTAGAATACATTAGCTTCTGATAGCTAATTCTGGCAGACTCCAGGGTACCAGATAAACTTAGCTAAAGCTACATTTAGTTTCTTAAAGAAGTTTTTATGAACTATTACATTTGTTGCATTGAGTTGAAATAATAACCTTGGGAGAATATTAATTTTTATAATTGTTGCTTTGGAAAGAAAGGATAGCTTCATTTTCTCCATCTCTGGATATCCTGTTCAATGTCTGCCCATATCTTTAGTAAATTATTCTGTATGAATAGTTTTAGGTTAAGTTCAAAGGATATCAGTCTAACAGACTTATGGTTTGCTACCCAGTCCACCTTTAACAATATAGAAAACTGGCTTTCTGAACATCGTTTGATACTAAATCCCCCAAAAAACGAAATGCTGTTATTATCACCAACACAAAAGTCTCCTGCTTTTACCTTTACCATAAATACAAATGATGGCACATTAATCTCCCCTGACCCCTCTACAAAACTACTAGGTGTCATCATAGATAACAATCTAAAATTTGATCTACATGTAAACCAATCTATCAAAACCATCAATAAAAAACTAGGGTCACTTTACAGAATAAAAGCCTTCCTAACCCCTCCAGCTAAAATTGCCATAGCACACTCTCATCTTCTCTCAACACTTCTGTACACATCCCCTATACTCTCTAATATAAACAAAACTGTATTTAACAAACTCTCAACCTGCTATAACCACATCGCCAGGTTTGCCACTGGGCTGCCTTTTAGGACACATCATTGCATCAATCTTAACCAGCTTGGGTGGCTTGAATTCCCCAGTCTAATTCAGTATAACCAAACTGATCATGGCTTATAAAATCCTTTATAACCGGGATAATACTCCTTCACTTAAAAATCTTATCACCTTCTATCACAATCTGCGACTGCTTAGATCCTCTAACAGACTACTAATTCAGACAAGCAACATTAACAATGCAGCTGGTGACTTTCTCTTTGCAAACTCTGTAGGCAGATCCTGGAACTCACTTCCAGCTGACATTACTTTACTCTCCTCCCTAGGTCAATTTAAAACTAGACTCAAACAACATCTGGAACTAAACTGGCTATGTCATGGCATCAAGCCTGGCTAAATCTCTTCTAGATTGTGTAAAATCTATTAATCAGCTACTGTTTAATTTACCCCTAGCTTTCACCAGGGTTTACCTCTAACCTGTGGAACATGTTTATTATTGTTTGCTTATGTACTCTTTGTTAAAATTATAATTGTAACGTGTTTTTAATGTTTCTGTTTACCTTGGAGCTTTTCTCCCTGGGCCTCCGCTGAAAATGGACATTCATCCAGTCGGACTATCCAGGTCAACAAATGTAAAATAAAATAAATAAAATAAAAAAAAAATAAAAAATATCTGTCAGCATTGCGTCATGATCAATTTTGTCTAATATGTTTCTAATTTCCTGTATTATATCCTTTTTCTGTAGTAAGTTTGGATTTAAAGACCAGTTTATACCCCTTGTTTTCAGGCTTAGATCACTAGATCATCTTATTTTAATTATAATCTTTGAGTGGTCTGAAAAAAACCTAGGTTCTGTACAATGTGGAAAAACACCCTATTGCACTACTAGAGGTAACGCAGAAAAACAATAGAATTTGTAGGAAAAGTTCTTCATTAACCACCATGGCTGAACCAGTCGCAATTAAAATAAAAACTTTAATGTAAGGTTAAAATACAAGAAACCAAGTTTCTGCAGAGCACAAATTCCCAACGATAACAACTTTCAGCTTAGTTAGACTTCATCAGATCATAATTGTAGTTCGTGCTCTCTAATACTTAAATTTAAAAATAACCAATTACTGTCCTCCTTTGACACACACCTTCCTTTTATATCCTATCAAAATGTTTTCCAATCATGATCTCGGAACCGAACGAGCCTTCATATCTTGAGCCAATCTCTCTGTTCTAATTCTTTGCCTAACAGCCAATGGCGCCAACATCTTTTTCCAATTGCACTTCTGTTACTTTATTCATTTATCCTATCAAATTTGCGAAGGACAATCTAACTCAGTCCTTTTTAGGCATACACTTCCTTCATCAGCCTATTTGGTATTCTCTAATCAGGAACTCAAAAACAAACAAACCTCCATAGTTTGAACCAATCACCTTCTTCCAGCACTTAATATTTCTTTGGTAGAATACACATCCAATTCCTCGTTTATTTGCCCTATTAAATCTGAGCAAGCTTTAACCAATCATGCACTCCAAACCTCCATAGCTTAAGCCAGTCGCTCTTGTCATTTCTTTGCCCAACAGCCAATGGCAAAGGCTTCTCATTAACCAATTACACAAACACTTCCTTTCAATTCCATAAGAGCCTTTGCCAATCACAACTTGACTCCATTATCATCCAATCATAGTGCAAAGCCCATCTTTTGGACCAATCACCTATTCCCTTCTGCATTTTTCTCTACTCTAGAGCCAGTCCATAACTTTCTGGCTTTTAGCACTGGTTTAAGCGGAATTACACTGTTTAATCCTGGGAAGCAGTTTGCTCTCAAGTTTGTTATCCAACTAATCTCCCAACTTCAGTTTTATGTACATCTCCTTCCCTTACATTACAGGGAATTACTTCCATAACCTTAAACCTGAAGTAATGTGACGGATTACTTGACACATGCATTGGAAGTGAATTATTTGGATCCAACGTCTTGATGTCCCTTAGATGGCGTCAAATACAATCTTTTAGCTGTTGGTCCCTCTTGCTCACATAAAAGGCAGAACAGTATGAGCAACAGGCCAAATAAATCAAATGCTGTGTATTACAGTTCGCATAGACACCGAATTCATAAAGACGATCAGTATTTGGATGTGGTTAATGAAGAACTTTTCCTATGAGTTCTATTGTTTGTCTACGTTACCTCTAGTAGTGCAAGTGGTTTTTCAGTTTGTGTTTTTACTTGTGCATTACACATGGCTGAAAACTTGCTGTCTGTGGATATGACATTGAAAGATAAAGTGAAGAACTCTTCCTTTACGGATTTCATAGGTGAGCTGAATAATCCATTATTACAGCTGAACTTAAGCAATGAACCCATTGATTTGAATGCTCCTCACATTGAGGAAAATTACTTTTATACCATCTTTCATGAAGTTGAGAATGCTGCATACCATCTGAAAAGACTGCAACGGCAGCGTTTTCATTTGGAAGCTTGTATTTATCATAAAGATATACCTAGAGGAATGAGAGTGAAATGTCTCCTGTTTTTTCCTGGCAAATCACTGGGATGATCTCAGGATTGTAGTCACCAAATAATGACATACATTTGAGTGTCAGACTTCAGAATCCTTCAGAAAATGTATATTAAACAAATCATGTTACTCTAGCAACTGTCAAAAAGTTTATAACAGCAATAATCAAAATATGTTCCCACTAGTACCCCCATGTTGTCAAGCTTTGTCTAGATGTTGTGCATTAAGAGATTGAGAGATATGAATATAATTTTAACCAGGAATCTGGGAATATGTGCAGAAACAGTCAGGTGGTGTTAACAAACATTCCCTCCACAGGCCTACCAGGTAAGATAAGTAGAATTTAGCTATAAGACAGTTGAATTATACACTGTGTACAAACATCCCACTGCCCAAACCAAGGCCATAGGGTATTATAATAATACCTGTAGAGTAATGATTAGAGCAATGATCATTAAAGTTGTGAGTACTGCAAGGATATACAAGTTGTTACTTGACATTTCTCTCTCCCCTCCAACATATCTGCAACAATAATCTTGACACACATATCAATGGATATGTTTACACCAAACCTAATGTTGGGACATATGTCCTATTGGTCAACAAATATTGAAATGTGTTTCTATTAATGTTTCATGTTAAAATACTATCATTCGAAGAAAATACCAAAACTATTGAAAAACAAAAATGCGTTCAGGAGTCAGGCTGCCAAACTTATTTAACGCGAATTTATTGCCACACAAAAAGCGTTTTCGCTTCTGTCCTTGCAGAAGCTTCCTCAGAATACAAAAAAGAGTGCCAACTCTTCAAATTTAAAAACAATGATAGTGACACGCAATGATGCCACTTCCTCTCATCTATATTAAAAAATGTATAAAAAATATATATATATTTCTTAACACTATAAGAGTCTAATACAAAATTAACAAACTAAAACAACCAGCTATATATCTAAGCAACATACAAAATGTAAAAAAAACAAGTGAAACACTTTTAAAAAACCTCATATTGTAGAGAATTCCTTTCATAAAACTGTTATTAACAGATTCAATACAAACTAGTTGTTGGTACTTAAACCTTGCATTAACATAATTTGTGCATAGGTTTAACTAGTATTAAACCAATAAGTTAATCCAAATAATCTAAAACCGATTCACTTATAAAGAAATGGCAGGAAAAATATATTTTTTAAACTATGAAGACATAAATTACCTTAGGTAACTCCTATATTTCAGCACAGAAGAGATGTTGCAATTCTCATTTAAACCGGGAAGTGAAAAGGCATCCAACAGGATCTGCCATTCAAGTTCCCGAGTTTCTAAAATTAATGATTGGGGACCACCTCTAATATCCACTGGAATATGATCAATAGCCATGAAGTGAAAACTGTGTCCTGCGTTACTCAATATATGTTTAGATAAAGCATTCTCACTTTTTTTAAATTTTTTATAGCATAAATATGTTGGTATATACGGTCGCGAAACCTGCGATCCGTTTTCCCAAAATAATACGCAGGACAACAGTCACACAAAGCTGCATGTACTATAGATCTTGTGTTACAATTAACTTTATGGTTGATAAAGTATTTCTTATTCTTAATGGAAAATGAATTCCCTATCCGAAGGTATTTACACCAGTTACAACAACCACAAGAATATGTACCTTTTTGTCTAGAGAAAAAAATCAGCAACCTTATTCCTCTGAAGGAGTTCCTTAAGGTTACTTCCTCTTTTGTAAACAATAGAGGGGAACATCCCCAATCTCACTTGTAAACCTGAACAAGTAATGAAATACCAATTTTTACGAACAATGGAACAAAGGTTCTCAGAATTTTTATTATAAGTTGTAATAAAACTAGTCAAAAAATTAATATCATTTGTAATTACAAAAGGTTCGGGATCTGATGGAAGAGAATCACTGACAACCACTTCAACCCTATCATCACTAAAGCATGATGAGGTCTGTTCATTATGAGAGAGTAGTGGTTGGTATATACCGTTAGTCCTCTTACAGGACACTTCGGCTATCAAGACATCCATCATATCTTCAAGGATACCCACGGTTCAAAAACAAGTCTTTCAAGAGGAAACACTCATTTTCAAAAGCCTCGGCTGTGCTGCACATTCGGGCAGCCCTAACCAGTTGCCCCTTGACAATGGACCGTTTTTGTTTCCGTGGATGACAACTTGAAAAATGCAAAAAAGAATTGCAATAAGTTGGTTTCCTGAAGATAGAAGACCGAAACCTGTTGTTGTCTATGTCCTTGACTAACTCCACATCCAGGTAGTCAATCTGACTCATTGAGAAGTGGTACGTGAATTTTACAAATTCAGTCGTCCCATTCATATAGGAAATGAGATCGTTTACTACATCCTCACCACCTTTTATTAAGATGAAAACATCATCTAAAAAACGAGTATAAAATTTTGAACATTGCTGAAAAACTGGGTAGTTAAACAAAAATGTTTTCTCCCAGTAGGCGACAAACAAATTTGCTACACTACTACCACAAGGGGAGCCCATGGCAATCCCTTGCTTTTGAAGGTAGTAGTGGTTGTCGAAAATAAAAAAATTGGAAGAAAGGACAATGTCCAGTAATTCCGTTACAACAGCAATGTCATTGTTTGAAGCTCTACAATCTCTCAGCATTAACTCAACCCATTCGACAGCTTCCTGCTGGGGTATAGAAGTGTAAAGATCCACCACGTCGATGGTGAGAAAGTTGAGAGACTCATCAAATTGTAACTCGTTAATAGATCTCAAGAAGGACCATGAGTCCTTACATATTTCTGGAATCAATTTCAAGTATTTTGCAATAATATTATCAATAAGACGGGCACATGGGTGAATGATGGAACATCTCCAATCGACTAAAGCCCGCATTGGTGGGTCTGCTAGGTTCTTATGAATCTTGGGTATCCCAAACATTACTGGGACCCTAGGGTAGGCAATGTCGATAAAGTTGTAAGTATCGATGTCCATTTTTCCTTCAAGGAATAAATCTCTGAAGTAGCCCTTAATTTTATTATAAGAACCTGACAGTTCATTCAAAGAAGAGATTTCATAGGCAGACGAATTCAAAACAGATAACATTCTATTATTATACTCAAATTTATCAAAAATGACCAACCCTCCCCCCTTGTCAGGCTTAATAACTCTAACTGCCATCCCACATAAGTTGTTCAAGGCTGTAATCTGATCATTAGAAATATTACTTTGATTATCAAATCGATTAATAGAGGCATATAAGTGCCTCAAATCTAATTCACATATACTTTCAAAAATGTGAAGATTGGGATGTAACGGGGGGTTGAATGTACTAGGTAATTTAAGACTTGTTCTATCCCTAGATAATTCGTTGTTAAAAAATACATTCAAATTTAGTTTGCATACAAAACATTTCAAGTCAATAAGGGTTTTGGCCAAGTTGAATTTTTGGTCTGGAACAAAGGAGAAGCCATTAGCCAATAATTCCACTAAGTCACTTTCGATAGAGACGTTGGAAAAATTATAAATCTGGAAGTCCCCTTTTGTATTAGACAAAATAATAGGGAATTGTCTTTCCAAATGTTCATCACCAGATGGGGCATTAAATACTGTTGTTATTTCCAGTTCTTGTTCTGTTGTTGACAATTGCCCTTCCTCCCTAAAAAAGGCTTCTGGTGAGGGTTATAATTGTTTTTCTGATTATTGAATTTAATCCTGTTACTTCTCCTTGGTCCTTGCCCCAGTATCTCTTCACCTCCATCAGCAATATGACCGTCGTCAGTGGGAGTTTGACCAGGATTAGCTCTATCAACATTAACATTCCCATTAAGATGCCCATTGGTCTGGTTGTCATCCCTAGAATTCTTTCTAAAAAGATTTGGGTAAACAGCATTGGTTTGATATGCATGTCTATCCCTTAACAATTGTTTTGATTTGTTTGATTTCATTTTAGACAATAAGGAATCAATACTGGAAAAGATCCGGTTATAATCATATTTGTACCTCAAAAAATTAGTGTCAGTCTTAATAGTGTCATCCAAACGACTAGTTTCAGCCAACAAACCAGTAATATGATTAGAGTAGTATTTGACCATTACTTCCATCAGTCCAGACCCCTGTCTATCAAACAAGATACAAGTTCATCCGAAAAGGCTGCATCAAAAAACAAGCCAGTAGGTGAAAAAGTATTACGTAGCCCTTTAGGAACCATTTTTTCCACAAGGCATTGCCGAAAGTAGGAGACCTCTAGTTGTAGTTTTTTTATTTTAAGCAATTTGCCATCAAGTAACTTTAATTTTTCAGTAATATTTTCAAAATTATTACCTGGGCTAGTCGAGTCAGCAACTGGTGAACCAGAAGATGAAATTCCCCCGAATGACAATGGAGCCAAGTTCTTTGCCCATTCAGAGAGCAAAGGAACACCAATAAGTGCAGAGTGATTTTCGACTAGGTTACCAGGTATTAGTGGAGCCGGATCTTCTGATATGAGGCTCCTATTAATGGTTCTAGTACACCCATTAACAACATTTGGCGCTGAAACACTAGCTCCTAGAACAGCTGGAATTACTTGTGAAAAGCCGGGAATATTAGCAGAACTGCAGGGACGAGGAATCTGCCCTGCTGGAATAGAATTTGAACTGTTATTAGATAGCTGGCTGTTAAATAAAGGCAAGTTGGGATTGTTAACTCGAGCCATGTTAACATCACCCTTCTAAATGTTCTCCAAACGGGAATTCATTAAGTCCAATCGTTGAGATAGCGACAACAACAGCGCTTGAATACTCAAAGGCTCATTAGTGGTATCACCAGTATCTGAGCCAAAATGTTCAGCGACCTCGGGTACCGAAGCACCAGAAGACATACTAGAACCGAAGAAAATACCAAAACTATTGAAAAACAAAAATGCGTTCAGGAGTCAGGCTGCCAAACTTATTTAACGCGAATTTATTGCCACGCGTTTAAGCTGTCCTCAGAAGCTTCCTCAGAATACAAAAAAGATTTAAATTTGGCGCTCTTTTTTGAATTCTGAGGAAGCTTCTGCAAGGACAGAAGCGAAAACGCTTTTTGTGTGGCAATAAATTCGCGTTAAATAAGTTTGGCAGCCTGACTCCTGAACGCATTTTTGTTTTTCAATAGTTTTGGTATTTTCTTCGGTTCTAGTATGTCTTCTGGTGCTTCTACGAGTCCGAGGTCGCCGAACATTTTTGGCTCAGATACTGGTGATACCACTAATGAGCCTTTGAGTATTCAAGCGCTGTTGTTGTCGCTATCTCAACGATTGGACTTAATGAATTCCCGTTTGGAGAACATTGAGAAGGGTGATGTTAACATGGCTCGAGTTAACAATCCCAACTTGCCTTTATTTAACAGCCAGCTATCTAATAACAGTTCAAATTCTATTCCAGCAGGGCAGATTCTTCGTCCCTGCAGTTCTGCTAATATTACCGGCTTTTCACAAGCAATTCCAGCTGTTCTAGGCGCTAGTGTTTCAGCGCCAAATGTTGTTAATGGGTGTACTAGAACCATTAATAGGAGCCTCATATCAGAAGATCCGGCTCCACTAATACCTGGTAACTTAGTCGAAAATCACTCTGCACTTATTGGTGTTCCTTTGCTCTCTGAATGGGCGAAGAACTTGGCTCCATTGTCATTCGGGGGAATTTCATCTTCTGGTTCACCGGTTGCTGACTCGACTAGCCCAGGTAATAATTTTGAAAATATTACTGAAAAATTAAAGTTTCTTGATGGCAAATTGCTTAAAATAAAAAAACTACAACTGGAGGTCTCCTACTTTCAGCAATGCCTTGCGGAAAAAATGGTTCCTAAAGGGCTACGTAATACTTTTTCACCTACTGGCTTGTTTTTTGATGCAGCCTTTTCGGATGAACTTCAGGCCTTGTTTGACAGACAGGGGTCTGAACTGATGGAAGTAATGGTCAAATACTACTCTAACCATATTACTGGTTTGTTGGCTGAAACTAGTTGTTTGGATGACACTATTAAGACTGACACTAATTTTTTGAGGTACAAATATGATTATAACCGGATCTTTTCCAGTATTGATTCCTTATTGTCTAAATTGAAATCTAACAAATCAAAAAAATTGTTAAGGGATAGACATGCATATCAAACCAATGCTGTTTACCCAAATCTTTTTAGAAAGAATTCTAGGGATGACAACCAGACCAATGGGAATCTTAATGAGAATGTTAATGTTGATAGAGCTAATCCTGGTCAAACTCCCACTGACGACGGTCATATTGCTGATGGAGGTGAAGAGATACTGGGGCAAGGACCAAGGAGAAGTAACAGGATTAAATCCAATAATCAGAAAAACAATTATAACCCTCACCAGAAGCCTTTTTTAGGGAGGAAGGGCAATCGTCAACAACAGAACAAGAACTGGAAATAACAACAGTATTTAATGCCCTGTCTGGTGAACATTTGGAATGACAATTCCCTATTATTTTGTCTAATAGAAAAGGGGACTTCCAGATTTATAATTTTTCCAACTTCTCTATCGAAAGTGACTTAGTGGAATTATTGGCTAATGGCTTCTCCTTTGTTCCAGACCAAAAATTCAACTTGGCCAAAACCCTTATTGACTTGAAATGTTTTGTACGCAAACTAAATTTGAATGTATTTTTTAACAACGAATTATCTAGGGATAGAACAAGTCTTAAATTACCTAGTACATTCAACCCCCCGTTACATCCCAATCTTCACATTTTTGAAAGTATATGTGAATTAGATTTGAGGCACTTATATGCCTCTATTAATCGATTTGATAATCAAAGTAATATTTCTAATGATCAGATTACAGCCTTGAACAACTTATGTGGGATGGCAGTTAGAGTTATTAAGCCTGACAAGGGGGGAGGGTTGGTCATTTTTGATAAATCTGAGTATAATAATAGAATGTTATCTGTTTTGAATTCGTCTGCCTATGAAATCTCTTCTTTGAATGAACTGTCAGGTTCTTATAATAAAATTAAGGGCTACTTCAGAGATTTATTCCTTGAAGGAAAAATTGACATCGATACTTACAACTTTATCAACATTGCCTACCCTAGGGTCCCAGTAATGTTTGGGATACCCAAGATTCATAAGAACCTAGCAGACCCACCAATGCAGACTTTAGTCGATGGGAGATGTTCCATCATTCACCCATGTGCCCGTCTTATTGATAATATTATTGCAAAATACTTGAAATTGATTCCAGAAATATGTAAGGACTCATGGTCCTTCTTGAGATCTATTAACGAGTTACAATTTGATGAGTCTCTCAACTTTCTCACCATCGACGTGGTGGATCTTTACACTTCTATACCCCACCAGGAAGCTGTCGAATGGGTTGAGTTTATGCTGAGAGATTGTAGAGCTTCAAACAATGACATTGCTGTTGTAACGGAATTACTGGACATTGTCCTTTCTTCCAATTTTTTTATTTTCGACAACCACTACTACCTTCAAAAGCAAGGGATTGCCATGGGCTCCCCTTGTGGTAGTAGTGTAGCAAATTTGTTTGTCGCCTACTGGGAGAAAACATTTTTGTTTAACTACTCAGTTTTTCAGCAATGTTCAAAATTTTATACTCGTTTTTTAGATGATGTTTTCATCTTAATAAAAGGTGGTGAGGATGTAGTAAACGATCTAATTTCCTATATGAATGGGATGACTGAATTTCTAAAATTCACGTACCACTTCTCAACGAGTCATATTGACTACCTGGATGTGGAGTTAGTCAAGGACATAAGACAACAACAGGTTTCGGTCTTCTATCTTCAGGAAACCAACTTAGTGCAATTCTTTTTTGCATTTTTCAAGTTGTCATCCACGGAAACAAAAACGGTCCATTGTCAAGGGACAACTGGTTAGGGCTGCCCAAATGTGCAGCACAGCCGAGGCTTTTGAAAATGAGTGTTTCCTCTTGAAAGACTTGTTTTTGAACCGTGGGTATCCTGAAGATATGATGGATGTCTTGATAGCCGAAGTGTCCTGTAAGAGGACTAACGGTATATACCAACCACTACTCTCTCATAATGAACAGACCTCATCATGCTTTAGTGATGATAGGGTTGAAGTGGTTGTCAGTGATTCTCTTCCATTAGATTCCGAACCTTTTGTAACTACAAATGATATTAATTTTTCGACTAGTTTTATTACAACTTATAATAAAAATTCTGAGAACCTTTGTTCCATTGTTCGTAAAAATTGGTATTTCATTACTTGTTCAGGTTTACAAGAGAGATTGGGGATGTCCCCCTCTATTGTTTACAAAAGAGGAAGTAACCTTAAGGAACTCCTTCAGAGGAATAAGGTTGCTGATTTTTTCTCTAGACAAAAAGGTACATATTCTTGTGGTTGTTGTAACTGGTGTAAATACCTTCGGATAGCGAATTCATTTTCCATTAGGAATAAGAAATACTTTATCAACCATAAAGTTAATTGTAACACAAGATCTATAGTATATGTAGCTTTGTGTGACTGTTGTCCTGCGTATTATGTTGGGAAAACGGATCGCAGGTTTCGCGACCGTATATACCAACATATTTATGCTATAAAAAATAAAAAAGTGAGAATGCTTTATCTAAACATATATTGAGTAACGCAGGACACAGTTTTCACTTCATGGCTATTGACCATATTCCAGTGGATATTAGAGGTGGTCCCCAATCATTAATTTTAGAAATTCGGGAATTTGAATGGCAGATCCTGTTGGATACCTTTTCAGTTCCCGGTTTAAATGAGAATTGCAACATCTCTTCTGTGCTGAAATATAGGAGTTACCTAAGGTAATTTATGTCTTCATAGTTTAAAAAATATATTTTTTCCTGCCATTTCTTTATAAGTGAATCGGTTTTAGATTATTTGGATTAACTTATTGGTTTAATACTAGTTAAACCTATGCACAAATTATGTTAATGCAAGGTTTAAGTACCAACAACTAGTTTGTATTGAATCTGTTAATAACAGTTTTATGAAAGGAATTCTCTACAATATGAGGTTTTTTAAAAGTGTTTCACTTGTTTTTTTTACATTTTGTATGTTGCTTAGATATATAGCTGGTTGTTTTAGTTTGTTAATTTTGTATTAGACTCTTATAGTGTTAAGAAATATATATATTTTTTATACATTTTTAATATAGATGAGAGGAAGTGACATAATTGCATGTCACTATCATTGTTTTTAAATTTGAAGCGTTGGCGCTCTTTTTTGTATTCTGAGGAAGCTTCTGCAAGGACAGAAGCGAAAACGCTTTTTGTGTGGCAATAAATTTGCGTTAAATAAGTTTGGCAGCCTGACTCCTGAACGCATTTTTGTTTTTCAAAAATACTATCATTGGTAACTTGCATGCCATTGTAATGACCACTGTGGTTCCATATATGCATGTGCTCTGTTTGCTATGCAACTGTTCAAATCTGTTGTTTTGGGTTAATGGGAATATCTATTCATGCTGTTATAACCAATCCTGGATTGTGATGATTATTACTAACCCACATATGTTCTAAAACTGTAACACCATAGCATGTTTGGGAAGGACAGTCCCAGTGGACACACCTCTCCCACCTTATCTGGCCATGGCACCGGGCCCCAGCATGTCTAGGGCCCACAACGAGACCTCCTCGTCCACTGGTCCTGAACCACCTTCAGGTGGAACCACCTCAGGGGATGGGGCACATCCAACCCCTGGGAGTGGGCGTGGACAGGATCCTGTCACCCGAAGCAAGTCATAGTTAAAAATTGACGAAAGCGCTCAATAAATATTTACTTTTCCTGGTTGTCCAGTTTGCTTTGTATTTTCTTAGTTTTGCTCCTTTTGGTTTACAAGGTCTGGGGTTTGTTGCATAGCGAGCTCCGAAAGAAGTTTGGAAATCTGCTATGCCAGCTTGATGTCCATGTGGCACAATTACAAGGTCAGCCTGCCCCTCCTATTCAGCCCCCAGCACAGCCACCTTTGGGGCTGTGAAGGTGCAGTAGTGACTGCCCATGGGTGCGGACCTCAGTCCCACTGTTCCCATTTGGGGGCTCATGGGCTTCCGATTTCCAAACACCCTTCCCATTCAAGGTGTTTATCCCCACGTGTCATATACTGCCCCTGTATGCTGTCTTGTCTTTTTTCCTACCCAACCTACCTCCCCAAATATACTTACTATCCTTCCCCAACATCCCACTGTCACCTAAAAAAAAAAAAAAAAAAAAAAAAAAAGAGCAATCTGTTCCCCCCAAAAGGTTTGTCTCATACATAGCTGTTCAGTTTGCACACATGTCCACTAGACACATGTAATCTGGTCTAATTGGCTTCACAACACATTATTGTTGTCCTCACCCCTCTCTCAGGGGTTTGAGTGTCCAAATATACCTTCATATTCAGTATATATATACACAGCTTTTGCTGTAGACGAAATGGACAGCTATGGACCTTCCGTACACCTATCCTGCACATCCCTAGCTACTTTCCCTATTGTCTTTCCCTCTTTGTGCCCCTGTTTTCACCACTTTCTATCACCCCTTTTCTCTTTTCTTTTCAAAGAAATTAGGGGGGTAAGTGGGAGTAAGCTCTTTTAAGCAGTAGTAAGCAGGATTAAGCCTGTTTGTGCGGCACTAAGCCATGCCTACACAGATTAAGCACTTTTAAGGCTGTCTGTAAGCATATTTAACCAGAAGTTAGCATTGCTTACCGCTGCACAAACCTGCACAAACCCACTTACAACTGCTTAAAAGTGCCTTAATCACTCTGTATCCAACAACCCTTGTTCTGCCCAGCAACAAAATATTAATACGCAGCCCTGCCCAGTCTTGAACCCAAGACTCTGTATACCATAGCCATAGCAAAGTACCACTACTCCATCAGAGTTGCACTGCTAAATGTTTTTTTTAAATATATCATTTAATACAGGTATAGACTACTATGGAACAGACACTGTGAAACCAGCATGTTTATAACATATAAATATGCAAATATAGATGTGTATGGTGATAGATGCATATGAAATGTGTATACATCAGATATATGTAGCTGTACATATATATATAATAAAATAATACAATGTGTATATATAAAACACAAAATATACTGCTATATCAATAGTCATATATTTAAAAATATATATATATATATATATATATATATATATATATATATATATATATATATATATATATATATATATATATCATATATGTCATGAGCTACAATTCTTTTGTTATTCCATAACTATTGTACTATTTACTTTACATGTAGTTTCTTTAATGGTTTCTACTTATTATCATTAGAGTTTATAATTTTTGGAGCTTATCTCCCCGGGCCTCTACTGAAAATGGACATATATCCAGCTAGACTAGCCCGGTCAACAAATGTAAAATAAAATAAATAAAAAATAAATAAATAAATATAAATATATATATATATATATATATATATATATATATATATATATATATACCCCAGCCATAAACAAGCTCTACAACAAAAGGAGGAAGCTACTACAAGATAGAGCAAAATCCTTGAAAGGTAAGACACCTTTGATCATTATAAGTAAAAAACTAAGAGCTTTCATAAAATCATCCAAGGCAAATTTTGAGAGAAAAATCACCAAGGACTCTAAAGACAATCATAAGGCCTTCTTTAGCTATGTTAGAAACCTAGGAGGAAACTCCCAGATATGCTCAGAATT
>NC_056744.1:1246870532-1246878032 GCF_019279795.1 Protopterus annectens | reverse complement strand
AAGTCCAACACCCTCTTTGCCATGCATGCCATCTCTTTATACTCATGTCTACTCTATACATCTGTCTGTCAATCCCACTTCTCCTTTGCCAACACCTTTCTCTGCACAATCCCCTGTATGTCTTCATTCCACCACCATGTGTGTAGGAACAGTCACTATCTGGGCAGCATGTCACCCTGTGACTGATTGAGCATAGTAGGTCACAGGTGCATTAATGTAATGCCTAGTCTGAGTACAAATTGGACACATCCATTGAAGGCAATCAGAAGGCCATCCCCACATATGCCTATGGTCTCACAGGCAACTATCCAACCCACCCTGTAATGGAGGTCAACCACAGCACATACACACACACCATAGCTAAAGACCAGCTTCAGACATATTTAGGACAAACATCACCACCGGCTCAACATCAGTATAGAAGGATATGCACACCACATGCACCCCTACACTCCCCATTAATCAGGTGCAAACTGCCTACTTACACATAATGCTATGCATATCCATACAATTCTGCTAGGTACTGTAGTATTATTTGATGTAATGTTGTGGCTACTGATACTCATTACAAGTGAGCTGTCTCTGTAAAGAACTATGGACAATGTCTGATGTCCTGTGATGTGTTTTTCCCTCTTTATGTCTTTCAGGTGTGATGCAGAGGCTTCCAGCCTATGATGTCCAGGAGACAGCAGCCATAACTGAGGCCATCCTGGAACACTACCACATTCTTTTCAGTAGGGGTTGCCAACATCAGCGGGAGAGGACAGCCCTCTGAGAAGACCTCACACAGAGAGTAAACACCTTGGGAAACCATGGCCACATGTATGAACAAGTCAGACACAGAGCAACTGACTTGATTTGGTGTGCATGGCAATGGGCTGCTGCAGTGGCAAGGGACTGTTCTGCTGCTGGTGGGGGAACAGCCAGAGAGGCCCCACTTACAGCCATGGAGGAGCTCCTTGCCAACCTTGGGATGGCCCACATAGAGCAACCACTACAAGATGTACCTGTCATGGAGGTGGGTACCATCCAGGAAACCAGCGAGGAGCATCCAGGTAAGGCAAAAGTCCACATCTGTGTACTGAGTTTACATTTCAACTGTTAATAACAATCTTTAGATGCAGATTTCATTGCAAAATAGAGAACTGAGTGGGGTTTAGTAATGCAAACATGTGCCCATTTCAGGTGAAGAATAGCAAATAGTGTAATATCATAGTGTAGACTGTACCTGTGCATACAGTACTGTGAAACAGTGCACATAAAAGGTGTACACACATGTCACAGTACCAGGTATGTGTGAGATATGACAATGTGAGCAAAATACACAAGACCAAAGCCATGCAACCTGTCATGTTATCTATAATCTGTACAATGCAAAAGTGAAACATACAACTCTGTTATGGGAATATGTTTGTGGAGTGGAAACAGTCCAAGAAGCTAGATGCATATGTGTGGACAGGAGGAAGCTCATACTGGGGTATATCAGTGTGTGATACAACCACAACACTTGATCAGATTGGGTACACACCTGCCATCAATCATGGACTCCTGCAGTACCTGCATATAACAGTCAGCTCACATACCAGAATTATCCCAACATAGACCCACAGTCGCCTGCTACATCAAAAGCCATGGTTTGCATACAGCCTAACATGCTGCAAAAGGATTGAATGCTATAGACACATACACACAGCATTGCATATGCCATGGAACACAGTGCAGATAGTCATCAAAAGGTGTACAAGAGAGGGTGCAACAGTGACAGTTTGAAGAAGTGGACATCCCTACACATATGTTGGGAAAATCATCCAAGAAATGTCCAGGGATGCTGCCAGGAGCCATACAGCAACAGTGAAGGGGTATCAGACATCTCTGACATGTACTGGATGTGTATTGCATGTGACAACAGTCTTCCATGGATTCCACATGTATTGGGTATAGGGTGTGTTTCGATGATGGCAGCTGTTCCTCACAACACACAACAGACAGTTCTGGGTAATGTCTGGACAACAATACGTCAACTTTTCAAAACGCATGTGTGGAAATGTCTGAAGGTGTTATGAGACCAGGGTTGAACTCTCTTTGTGTACAATTTGGTCATGTTAGTTTGGCACAGTAACAGCACTGCACAACAGCAGAACAGCACTACCTACACAGTGAAGCAGGGTGATGGCAGTGTCCTGCTTTGGGTTCGCTGTCCACCAGCTTGAACTGGGGCTGTATCCAATTTGGATTGTATTATGACCACTTCCAAACACCGGTCCCTTGTGGCTATGATCTGTCTGGTGTCTGCCATATAGGGAGGTATCCCAACATTGCAGACAACAATGGGCCACACCCTACATCCAAATGAACAAAATGATGGATTCACAAGAACATAATCAACAGTCTGCAGTGGCCAAGCCAGAGGCCACACCTACATATGAAACACAGCCTGTGTGTTAACCTGACATGTGCTGTGCACAGGGGATGGCCTTGCAATCAGACAGATTTGGAGTTGTTTGTCAAGGGAGAGATTGCAAACATCACCATGTTGAGATGTGCCATGCTGACAAATACCACCCCAAGAGGACTGAATGCTGTACTGAGAGCAGCAGGTACTTTACCAAAGTATTGGTTTATGAGTGTGCACCTTCTGCAAGTCAGCTCTTGTAATACTAACATGTATGATATGCCAACCCTACCTGATGTATATGTTTCTCATTCAGAATGCACAGGTTACATGTCATACGAAATGGGGGAAATCTCATGGCAAAATTCATGTGGTCTCATGTGATATGTCACAAAACCCTTGCATATTAAGAGGGGTGTGTACACTTACTATATCTGCTGTCAGTTTGTGAAGTTGTTTGAAGAAATGCCCTTGTTTTCACATACATGTATTGCAGGTTATGACAACTAGAAATCACAGTATGACAAACGTAGGGTTATCAATCCACTGGTCAAACTAGTAATGTACCAGACCAACATACGAGGTATGTGCAGCAGACAGGGAGTGTGACACACATATTGAAATAGTTGTGAAACCTCTGTACAGTTTTTAGTTATGTTCCCTAGGTTTTGCCACAGTACTATAA
Source organism: Protopterus annectens (assembly GCF_019279795.1). Lineage (NCBI taxonomy): Eukaryota > Metazoa > Chordata > Ceratodontiformes > Protopteridae > Protopterus > Protopterus annectens. Next base: position 1,246,874,955 of record NC_056744.1, on the reverse strand, counting down.
AGATGAACAGCACTGATGTCTACATGGGTGTAGTGTGTTCTAAGTGAAGGCTCAACAACTACTAAAGACACTCACACATCCCAGTGGTGTAAAGTAGTGCTAAAACTAAGTTGAACAGTATGCACTGCATGATGTTGAGGGCCTGTCTAGAGTGTGTCTGTTGTGGTCTGGGTGTGTGTCATGACTGTCACCCTCTGCCTAATTTGAGGTCTGTGTAATGCCTGTGGGACACCTTGTGTGTGTGTGTGTGTGTGTGTGTGTGTGTGTGTGTGTGTGTGTGTGTGTGTGTGTGTGTGTGTGTGTGTGATTGTGTGGGCATGTGTGTGCGTGTGTGTGTGTGTGTGTGTGTGTGTGTGTGTGTGTGTGTGTGAGAGAGTGAGTGTGTTAGAGTGAGTGTGTGAAAGTGTGTGTTTGTGTGTGTATATGATAGCAAACTGTATAATGATGTTAGTAATGTACATATCTTGTCTTTTCCTCACAGGTGAGCATGGTGGTCACAGTCCCTCCCACTATACAGGTGATGTTAGCATGTTTGGTGACTCTGACCATGATGACAACCATAGTGGAGCACAGGAGGTTTGTCATGGGCCGCAGCTGTGTCACCGGATGGCATTCCATCTTTGTCAACCCTATTCCCGCATATGGTCACAATGTCCACACATTCCCTGTCACCAGTGGCCACAAGTGAAGGTCAGCTGGGTGCAGGCACTGGACATGCAAGTGTGGAGACTATGGCAAGTGAGCAGCCAGCCACTAGCCATAGCCAGACTGCTGGTGAGGTCACACACAGGCAGACGGGCAAGGGTGGTTGAAGGAGGATTGCTGCCTATCCAGCCCAAGCAGCAAGTGCCAATGTGGCAGTTACCAGGCACATGTTTCAGGCTGTAATGGATGCGCAGACATGTAATGAACAGAACACCAAACAACTGCACAGGGGTGTGACAGACCATCTCCCTGGTTTTCAGGACTGTCCCCAAGTCCTTGTTGCAGCCAGGCATGAGGGCAATGAGATCATGGATAGGCAGTTGGGTGAGAGCAGGGCACTCATCAACCATGGAATATCTGCGCTTCAATGTTTGGCAGGGAATAGGCAGCAGCCATGTGGACATAGCTCAGCACCAAAGTCAGCTGGGGGTCCATGTGGCCATCACCCATCACGCTCCCGTAGTGGGCAGTGACACTGGTAGTACTGAGGGTGGTGTGTTGTCCATGCCACAATGTAGCAGGCCATGGGCATGTGGTCCTGGCCTGTCCCAACAGGGTCGCGGTTCCAGCAGACATCAGTCGCTATCAGGGGATAGTACTGCCTCAGGCCTTGTGCCTGATGGTGCCAGTCAGACCCATGGCAGGTCCAGTTCCCGTGTCCATGGCCGGAGATGGTGAACTGTACACCCTACCAATAATGCCCCACAGCTGTCCAAAAAACATCAGTGTAGGGCAGCCACATGATGTGACTGTGTGCAGGCAGACACACATACACATATCACAATCAGGAAAGAGGTCACCTCGACACACATGCACCAAACATGCATAGGTCATATCATTCCCACACCCCAAACATACACCCATAATGTCAACTGAATGGTATACCCTAGGCCACTGGCAAACCCACACAACACCCCTGTGCATATGATAAAACCTGTGCCAGATCCCTGCCATCTACACTATCGATGTATGAACATACAATTATGGGTCTGATGAACAGGGTGACCATACTGAATTGTAGCTATGTAATGTTGTGTAAATTGCTGTCGTCTGGCATGGATAAGGGGTACATCTCAGAGTGTGTGTACAGTTTTGGCCATTGTGCATTCCTGCTATTAGTAATGCTGAGTGAATGTGTTCTCACAGTCTGTATTCTGTTTGTGTCCTAGGTGCCTGTGTGTCACCAGGATGTGGGCCTGCAGGAAGTCCAAGGGTATGGCAGTGTGATAACACATCAATCATGTCATGGGCAAGGTACAGTTTTATCCACTCAGATTTCCAAGGTCTGTGTAACAGTGAATGCATATGCCTCACAGCTTATAGTGCCGAGTTTTGTATATAGGTATGTGGTGATTGACATATTCTGTTGTACAGTAGAGAATCATCAGTGTAGTGGGTTGAACACATCTACATTTGGTGATAACCAAACCCCCAGGAGAGATTGCATCGATCAAACACACAGAGATTACTATACACACACACACACACACACACACACACACTTGCCAGGACTGGGATCCATAGGTACATAGAGTCATATGTGTGGTCGGCGTGAATAGCCATGAAGGCTGTACAACTGCTTATAAGTGCCTTAATCACTCTGTATCCAACAGCCCTTGTTCTGCCCAGCAACAAAATAATCAGCCCTTGCACGGCTTGAACCCAGAACCATGCACACCATATCCACAGCAATTTACTACTAAGCTATCTGAGCTGTAAAATACATTTAATGTTTATTCAAACATATCATGCAGCACAGTCATTGAACAGTGGGGAAAATGTATAGATATACATATATGTGCATATACGTACAGTGTCTCTTACAGATATTTAAGAGGAGATATTATTCAGGTATATACGGCATTTAGGGACAACTACCTCTGGGGATGTTTGGGGTAATCAAAAAGTACTAGAGAATCATCAGATAACCTATGTAGAAGATTCTATAGGAATGAGAAGTGTACTAATTGGTTCTATGACAGAGTAGCTCATGCTTGGAGCAGACTACCAAATTACATTAAAGCAAGTACTAGTTTAGATATTTTTAAGAACAGCCTGAAGGGCATTAATGCCCGTGCTTGAAACATTTGTATGCATGTATATATATATATATATATATATATATATATATATATATATATATATATATATGTGTGTGTGTGTGTTTGTGTGTGTGTGTGTGTGTGTGTGTGTATATATATATATATATATATATATATATATATATATATATATATATATATATATATATATCTATATAGATATATAAAATCAAAAAAAAGAATGATAAACATTGAGACACAGCCAAAGGCATAAAACTAAAACTGACTAATAAAAACAGACAGGTAAGTGCTTTCACACAAACAATTGTGCTTCTTCAGGCCGTGAATTAAATTAAAAATCACACATACTTATATATACACCTTCATTAATGAGTCAATATAAAATAGCCACTAAGAAACAACATATAATTAAACAAAACATTCCACAACAGACGATGCAATTCTTATTTAAAGAGACCTCGACCCCATAATACAGGTTTAATGGAAGTCCTTCGGGCAAGGGTTGGTTAATGGAACCATATTTTAGTTACATAGATAAAATGCTGAGACCAATATTGGATGAAGAGTCACAGGTCCTTAGGACACAAAACAGTTTTTATAGCAACTTTATGTTAGTACTAATAATATGTTTTTTGATGGTATACGTTATATGATATGTTTGGATGTGGTACCGTTATTTACGAATATATCACATGATATGGGGATGGAAATGGTTAAGGATATTTTGCTAACCAAGAATATTAATAATGGAGCACAAATTGACTTGATATGTATGTTGCTTGAAATTGTTCTCGAAAATAATGTTTTTATGTATGAAGACAAGGTCTATTTACAGAGGGTTGGCATAGCTATGGGCAGTAGTTGTGCCAATAGCTACGTCAACATTGTGATGGCACAATGGGAGAATAAGTATGTACTGCATTTTCCATTTGCACCCTGTATTGCATTTTATAAGAGGTTTGTGGATGACCTCTTTTTTATTTGGACAGATACTGACGCACATTTATTGGATTTTATAGATTATATCAATAGGACTACTTCATTTCTGAAGTTCACTTCTAGATATTCTAACAAGGAAATTGATTTTGTAGATATGAAACTCATTGTAGATGAGCGTCACAGACTCATTACCAGTTTATTTAGGAAAGAATGTAGAAGGAACACTATGGTACATCATAGTAGTATGCACCCGAGGCACATTTTTAGGAATGTAGTCAAGGGACAAGGTATGCGTATTTCTCGATTAAACAATAAGGACAGTATATACAACAGTGATGTTAAGAAGTTGAAAGAGGAGTTTATTTGTAGGGGTTATAAAGAATGAGAGGTCAATGTAGCACTTTGAGAGAGCTCCATTAGTAGATGAGATAGAGCTCGTCCTTTTTATTCTGATACATGTGAGCTAGCACCTAATTCATTGATAGAAGGACCAATACAAGCTAAGAAGGATATACCTATAGCTTTGCATTATACAAGTGATATCGATAGCATTTTATGCATTGTCGACAATAATTGGTCTATCTTACATCTCGATGAAGGTTTGAAGAAAGTGGTAGGGGATAAGCCCAAGTATGTATTTAAAAATAGGAAATCCCTTAAGAGACAATTATGTTACAAAGCTAGGTCTCGAGATGCAAGGAATAATAGTACTCAGA
>NC_056744.1:1246858032-1246865532 GCF_019279795.1 Protopterus annectens | reverse complement strand
GAGTATGCTACTGCATTTATAAAGACAATGCGTGAGTGACACACCAAATCTAAGACTCCAAACTCAGGCCAGTCTGCAGATAGCCCTACAGGTGAGAATTTTCTCATCCACATAACACTGTCATGCCAGACTTTAAATCATGAAGAACAGACATATCCACACAAACCCTGTTAAACCAACATTACTTCAAATGTAGAATAGCAATACTTACATTCTGTCCCCATGTCTGGAACATCCCCCTTCAGTTTGTTGGCCTGTCTCTACAGTGTTTGTTATAAGATCCATTTCCAACTACCCCTCTGTGATGTTGTTTATCACACACCTACATGAAGTCCTATTCACAGTGAAGGGGAAGGGCCAACACCCACTTGCAGTGCTTACTTATAGGGGTGTTTTTCCATGCAATTGGTTATAGGAATGATACCACAGCTGTTCCACATGCAATTAGCAGGTGGAGGACTCCAATCTGTGCACAGGCCATCAGCTGATCATGAGCATTACCTACCAATGTCAAGCTCCTGCCTATGCAAAACAGATGCATTTTTCCACATCTACCAGGCGGGGAGTGACAGAGGGAAAAAAGAAAGAAAGGATGAGAGAAAGAGCCAGGCTTGTTTGTGTATGACCTGTGGGTGGAGAGAGATCTCTGAGTATTATAATGGTTGCCTATATATACATTTATGACTGTAGATTGTCTAAAACAACTTCTATGGTGTTTGACAACTATTGGCCTTGTAATGTGACATTGGGACATATGGGTCCTCAATATGAAAATGTAGCAAAACCCACCCTTCAATGGATCCTGTTATTACACAATCACACACACACACACACACACACACACACACACACACACACACACACACACACACACACACACACACACACACACACACACAAACACACACAAACACACACACTCACTCATTTGTCAGTACTGTGTTTAAACCCCTACTTAGCTATGTATTGGTACTACAGTGTTACACAGTTATTGCAGGTGCCACGGAGCTTATATGCTAAAGAGTTGTCCAAATGTATCTTTGAAGGGGAGTAACATCAGCTGCAGTGCTAAAGGAGTGGAGAGAAAAGTGTGAATGACCACAAAATCAGGTGTCAACAAAGACACACACACTCTCACAAACAAACACACAAATTATCACAGTTGTCAGGACCAGGATTAAATCTCCTACCTAACTAGTTTGCTATTCTACAGCATTACACAATTACTACGACCACCATGGAGCTTAGAGGGCTGCATTTTGGCCAAAGGGTTATTTCAAGGTGACTGACATCAACATGTGTGCTAAAGTAGGCCAATGGCAGGCGTAGTTGTGTGAATGGCCTCAAAATCATTCATCTCTGCACACACACACACACATTATCACAGTTGCCAGGATCAGGATTAGAATGCCTACCTAACTACACTACAGTATTACACAGTTATCACAAGTGCCATGGAGCTTATAGGTCTGATATTTGGCTGATGGTTTATTTTAAGGTGACCAACGTCAGCAGGAGTGCTAACAAGGGCAATGGAAGTGCAGTGTGTGTGAATGGGCCATAAATCATTCCTCTGGAAACACACACACACACTCAGTCACATACAACTTTACATTTGACAGGACTGAGTATACAAATGCTACATGAATACTGATTTGTACTATCATGTGACAGAGTTATCACAAGCACCACAGACACTATAGGTCTGAGGGCTACCAAAAGGAATGTGTAGTGATTGACATCAGCACATCATGTGATATCAGCCAATTGGATGTGTAGTGGGTGAGACAGGCCTCATAATGGAATTCTCTCTGTCACTGTCGCTGTCTCTCTCTCTCTTACCCACATCTGTGTGTGTGTATATGTGACATATTATAGTGTGTTGGCCTTAGATATGTGTGAGTATTCCTATCGAATGAGTGTGTGAAGCATGAATGGTGCACAATTTGGTGCGTGTGCACAGACCTCTGCGAATGAGAGATATCTATAGTCTACTATGTTGTCAGAAATGGGCTTAATTTCTTAAGTGTAGGGACATGCCCAGTATGACCTTCTGTATTGAGTGTGTGAATCCATTCCAGGTAGGGTTGAACTGCAGTCCAGGGTTTGATGTTCTACACATACAGCTTAGCAACCTGTTTCTGCAGGATATCTGTAGGTAAGCTGACAATATGGAGTCACAATGGGCGACAGACAGGGAGATACTGTAACTATTGCTGTCTGTGCTGTTTGTGTTACATAGATGGTGTTAGCAGAGATATTCAGACATATGTACTGTTTTACACTGTGATGTATTATGTCATCAACTACTGACAGATATAAATATTTGCTTACAGTTATTTACTGGGAAATACAAGATGAATTAATCTGAGTCCAGTATTGTGGTCCGCAGCCTACACATTCTTGCACACTCCTGCCATTCTAGAGGGGTAGATGCAGACACTTGCTGATGGGTCTGTGTAAATGGTCCAGCACCTTGGTACTATGGTGTCTGAGGATCCCCTTCTTGTACATATATCAACTTAACAGAATGGCCATGAGCTGAGTGCATGTGTGATATGGAAGCTACTTGCAGCTGACTCACAGATATACCTGGGACATTTCCCTTATGCTGCCTTGTGCAGGGACATAGGCAGTCTCTCATTACTTCATAACTGTGCCTTTTGTGGTCTGCCAGTGACTGGCCAGACTACATTAGTAGTCCATACTACATGGACAACTGCTGTGCTGCTAACCTGTCTGTATAATTCCAATGTTGTGTGCAGCTGACAGTTAAATGTTATGCACTCTGTCTAAGGTACTTCCTCCTGTGTACTGTGTGTATGTATAGGTCCACATTCGTGGCATGTCCATCTTTCAGACAGTGACAGATATTCAAATCTGGACAGTGAGTATGGACAATTGCTGACATGGGTATTGCTGAGAAGCATTGTGTTTGGCACTGCAGTTGTCGGAACATGGCCCTGTCGACCACAGTACTGCCCATAAGCCACCGAGACACAACCCTCCATGCCTACATGCTGACCACTTCCAGACAATATTGAACACACAACAACCTAACACACAGACCTCTGCATATTGTACACATACAACAATCTATCCTGTACATTGGGCCAGCTCGGGTAATCTGTGCTCCACTGATACTACGCCTCAAACTTACATGTTACTGCATTTCTACATAGGATTGTGGGGGGGGGCATACCTGACAACTTTAAACTGTGCTATGACTGTACTGGTATGTCAGGTACTCTGTTGGCTTCCACATCATTTTGTATTCCGACCTATCTTGCAGACTGGAGGCATATCAGTGGAGTACAGATCTTAGGTTTTATTGATCTACATTTCAGTTTCAGACTTTTTACCCTTCGGAACTAACATACAACTGCCAAACCTGTTGCAGTCTCTCTGTGTAGGTCTGGAGGGGGGCTGTTCACCATTGCCATCAATTGGAGGCCTTAGCCCAGCCTTTCTTTATGGTCATCTACACCTTTCCTGCTGGCTGAGGCTGATGGTGGGTATGTGAGCCTCACTGACATGCATGTGTGTGTCCTATGGACACACATTTGGGCCACCACATGTACTGCAGTGGGATTTGTCATCTTGTCTAGTACTGCCTAGTGTGTTGACAACAGTATTTGTTATGGATTTCATGCTGCCCATATAGGTGTCCAGCATCTGCTACCATCCCATTCAGCCACCCAATTCCCTTTCATGATCACATATATACCATAGATACAACTATCAGAACATACTACTCCATTCAGTAATTGATAGGAATAGTGGCTTACCTTGTGGCTGGGCCAGTATTGAGGATGGTGCTGGAGGGATGACTATGTCAGATGCACATAGTATACTTCCTATACATGGTAAAGCACATGTAGTGTCATGTTTAGCATCCCTTTTACTGTATGCATGAGTCAGAGAGAGGTGTCTTCCCTGGGTCCCTACCGTGTCAGTGTATGTGCTATGTATTGCCTCTTGCCAAGGCCTGGGCATACTGGGCATGCCTCCTTCTGCCTACATGGACAGGCTCAGGCAGTTCCTCTTCCAAGTCCCTCTGTGCTTGTGATGGCCTTGATAATAGTGGGGGGCTTTGTGGCCTTGCCCTGTGCTGCTCCTGCTGCAGCTGTTTCCACAGGATCATATTGTGTAGCATGGCACATACTATGAACATTTGTGTACATGTATATGGAGAGTACTGCAAGGCTCCACCAGATATGTCCAGGCAGTGGAACCATGACTTGAGTATCCCAAACATATGCTTTATTATGATTCTGATTTGTGTGTGTGCCTCATTATGGAGTTCTTGTTCAGGTGTGTGTGCATTTCTGAGGGGTGTCATCAGCCACGGATCCAGTACATAGCCAGCATCCCCCACTAGGTGGCCATATGGGATGTCCCACTGGCAAATGACTGGTACAGCTGTGTCATATGCCAGATGTGGGAGCCATGATAGCTTCTAGGGCTGCCAGCACACACATTCAAGATAATGCCCTGGGCATCGCACATGACTTGGCAGTTAATGGAGGGGAAGCCCTTGCGGTTTATGTAGACCCTACCCCATTCACCGGGTAGTGCTTTGATGTGTATGTGCATGCAGTCTATAGCACCCACTACTGCAGGGTATTCTGCTATTTGGTGGAAGAGATGCATACTGCTGGTCAATGCCTCACAGGTGATGGGGAAATATATGTGCTCACCGGCATATGCTGACATGGCATCCAGGAACTGGTGGAGTACCCTGGATGCTGTTGCCTGTAAGATCCCCATGATATCCCCAGTTACCCTTTGGAAGGTACATGTGGCTAGTATTCTTAAGCCTACACATACCTTGGTATCCACTGGGATGGGTTCCCCTCTGCTGGTTTTGTGTGTGAGGCAGGGCTGGCACAGCTCAACAATTTGCTGTAGAACGTTCCTGTCCACCCTATAGCGCTCCACTATCTTCAGCTCATGTAGGCCCTGGTACGTTACCCTGGGTCTGTACACTCTTCTCCTCCTCCTCACTGTGGGATGGTCATCAGCATTCACATACTCACCACCCTCACTCTCTTGCACATATTGATGCATGAGAGTGACAGCAGCCCCTATCATTTTGTTAGTTTTGTCAGGTAAAATTTCCCCATCTGTGTGCACCAGTGGCATAGAGTTTGTGGGAAAAACCAGAGTGAAAGGGGTTTGCATAGTTTATAGTACTGTGCTGGGCTGCTGCCTGTGTAATTGGCTGATTCTGATACATTTCACCTGCCAGCTATACTAGTTCTCCTTGACTGCCTTCCTACTGCTGTTTTCCCTTCCCATTGCCTTCCTGTTTAAGTCCTGAGGTGCACCGCGCATACCCAGTGCTCACATGTGAAATGAGCTGCTATTTCCTGTTTTTGTTTTTTTGTTTAAAACCCAATGTGCAGGGTGCACACCCATTTAAGCAGGGAAAACAGTCTTCAGAAATGTGAGACACACCCTCTTCCTTAGCTCTGCTTAGCTAAGAGAAAACACGGGCTGCAGGGCTGCAATAAGTTTATACCAAGCATGACAAACCCCCTACTGAAGTCATCCTCTTGTCCTGCCTACGTGGCTCTCTGTTCCTGCACCTGCACGATTCGGTGCAGGCTTCCAGTAGGTAGAAATCTGTGATTCAGTATAGGTGCTTTCATTTGCATACTCCAGTGTGCAGGTCTATAGTTACAATTCCCAAGAGCTGTCATGCCTCCATTTTGTCAGATGCAAAAATGTATTCAGCTAGTAGCCAAATACATTTTTGCACTGACACTGTTCCTACACAGAATCCATTCAGCTTGCTGGATCACAAAATCTCTTCATTTGCATGGTTTTCACCAGCAAATGAGATGATTTGCATACTGAATGGAATTCCATGCAGGAACAGTATAGGGCCACTCGAGCACGTGAATGCGGCCCTATCCTGGATCGCATGGCAGCCATATTGTATGCAGGAGCTGCTATACTGTTCCTGCACAGAATTTGGCCATCCGTTAATGTGGCCCAAAGTATATACAATGCTGAATTTTGAAATGCTACTCGGAAACAACATTCATAGACCATAAACATTTTCCAGGATTACAGTACTTTGCCGTTTCATGTCTCACCATTGCCTGACCATTTGAGTACCCTAGGTGTCTAGGAATACTGTCCATATCAATCTTTGTTTAGATGCAAAGAAACAGTGGTAATTGTATTGAGAGACATTTCATAATAAAACAAACATATTTGTAGAGGTTAAATGAATATTCAAGCAAGCATCAAATCACTTGTTTCCAAGTGTTGTAATAACAAGAAATCTAACCTAACAAGATAGCTGTATTGACTTTAACTCATTACATCCGAGTGACGCCTCCAGGTGCATCTGCAGTTAAGTCCTACTGGCGCCTGTAGGCATCAAATATTGCTTGTTCATATTTGCATCCATAATTCCAAAACCATGTTATGTATAAGGTTTTAAAATATTTTATCTTAAAGCTTACACAATGACAAACTGAACTGCATTAATATTTGACCTCTGTCTAGTGCAGGTGAATAACTGTTGTTTTTATGATATTAATTTATATAGATATAATTTACACATTTTTCTAAATATCTCAACAACCAAGTAACACAGGCAGAACTCCTTAGCCTCACATGAAAGCTCTCAGCTAGATTAAAAAAATGCTGCTGACAGTATGTGTGTAACTTGAGTGTTTGCTGAGATATTTAAGTTGTTTACAAAATATTACGTGTAATAGTTACTGCATTTACTGTGACTTATAAAACACGGTTTACAACCTAAAACCTAAAGAATACTACCACTATAAAAATAGTTTGTGCTGAAAGAGTTTGCCACTTATACTTCTTTCATAGCCCCTGTGGTTCCAGTGATATGAACATTTGTTTGAAATGTGAGGACATAATTTGATTCTGTCAAAAAGCTTAGGCTCCGCCCACTGAAGTTACAGTGCAAACTTCCGGAGCTCCATTGGAGTGAATGAGTTAAGGTTTGATGCATATCAAAGAAATGTTATATCTTGCCATTTAAATCTAACACAAGAAACAGTTTGCATTTGTTTGGGATTACTTCTATCAACCAGCATATGGAACATAATATATGTAATTATTATTGTACTTCTTCATAAGAATGAATTAAGTCATGCTTGCCCCTTTAAAAGTGAGGTCTTGTCATGCTTTCCCTTCTTTTGAGGTTATCCCTTGGATTCTCAAAAGCTTGCATGGCGTGCATGATTAGTGTAAGAGGTAATGTTGGCAATATGGCGGCCGAGCAATCCACGTACAAGCTTGTTTGACGTGCACAAGTGCTCTTGCACTAGTCTTGCACGTTCCCAGCCCCCATATGCAAATTACTCCATTTGCAGATGAAAACCATGCAAATGAGGTAAATCTGCTATCCAGGAAGCTGGAATCAGGCCGTGCAGGACTAGCATAATCTGCAGAAATTTACTCGGTTAGTAACCAAGTACGGTCCTCAAAATCCAAAGAACAGCCAAATAACAT
>NC_056744.1:1246831466-1246857532 GCF_019279795.1 Protopterus annectens | reverse complement strand
GTAATGTGTTTAATCAAGGCACTGTATGGGTGTGTTCTTGTAGACATCAGTTTTATTTTTGTGTTGTCTTATTCTTAGTATATAACTATAGACCATAAACTTCCTGCATGCCAGTGCTGCAATGTATTGCACCCACCTCATTCTCACATGGAGTACAACTGCAGCCAGTTCCTCCTCTATACTAAATCATCCTCTGTTGCTGCCACAGGTATGTCTGGAAATCCTACAGTCCCCAAATTGTAGCATGCTACAGGCCACCCTCTCAAACTCAGGAACCCCACACAGCCTTCCTGAAGACACTGGAGGGTATAAATGTATCTCCAAACACCATCATATTGGGTGACTTCAACTACCCGAATATAGACTGGGAACATTACTCAAGCCCTAACTTTCTAGCCCAACGGTTCCTGGAGTTCATAAATTGAAATGCCATGGAACAGCTAGTCACTGTTCCCACGAGAGGAGAAAATATACTAGATCTCATTGTCACAAACATGGGGACAAAATGCTCCACACCGTATATCCAGTATATCTCATTGGTGAGATCTGATCATAAACTAATCTCACTGGAAATCCACATCCCTCACCCCAAACAAAAAGACCATAGTGAAGAACTTCTCTAAAGCAAACTTCACACTACTCAAGACTGGTGTAGTATCCTTCAAGGCCCCTGAGCCAGAGGAAACCACAACCCAAGCTGCGGAAGCCCTTACAAATGCCTTCTATGAACACCTCCAGGACTGCATGGATCAGGCAATCCCAAATAAAACCAAGACTCTTTCCACAAAGGGCAAACGTCCAGTCTGGTGGACCCCAGCCATTAACAAACTTTACAATAAGAGGAGAAAGCTATTACATGATAGAACAAAATCCATAAAAGGGAAGTCACCCCTGATCATTATTAGTAAAAAATACTGCACTCATAAAATCAACTAAGGCCAATTTTGAGAGAAAAAATTGCCATGGATTCAAAGGACAATCATAAGGCCTTTTTCAGCTATGTTAGGAACCTGGGTGGAAACTCCCAGATGTGCTCAGAATTAGTCCAAAATGATACAAAAATCACTGAACCCACAGACATTGCCAACATACTGGCAGACAGGTTCAGTGCAAACTTCACCCCCGTCTCCCCCCCCTAAAGGAGAGATAACTATCCCAGCCGAAAGTGTAGCCTCCCCGACATCTCAAATGCGAGGTGAAAGCTGCTCTCTAAAGCTAAAAACACAGCATCAATGGGACCGGATGGTGTCCCCGGCTGTGTGCTACACGCAGCTAAATGAGGAATTAACCCGCACATAAGGCAGCTGTTTAATCTCAGCCTTACCACAGGATAATGCCCAAGGAGTGGCGTGACGGCAACTGTGGTCCCACTCCACAAAGGCGGCGCCCACGGACTTGGTAATTACCGCCCCAAGCTTAACAAGTCTAGTCTGCAAAGCTATGGAGAGGATCATAATGGAGCTCATAAACAAAGATATAGGGACTTGCAGACATTGGACCCGACCCAGTTTGGCTTTGTCAAGGAAGATCATGCCTTTGAACTTGGTCGCCTTCTTTGAAAACAGTCACCAAGGCCATTGATGAGGGAAAGGCAGTCCATACAGCCTACCTTGACCTTGCAGGCTTTACACAATACCCCACTCGGCATTGTAGAAAAACTTACCAGCTTAAATGTAAACCCATATGTCACAAGATGGGTTGCAAACTGGCTTAAGGACAGAACCCACAGGGTTAGAGTTGTTGGCGCTGTGTCAGACTCCAAGCCAGTTACAAGTGGTGTCCCACAGGGCTCGGTCCTTGGCTCCCCTATTGTTTGGCATCTACTTCTCAGAAGTACAGGCCAGCATGGGAGGACTTTATTGACAAAGTTTGCAGACGCACTGCAAACTGGGCTTATAGTGGAAAGTGCATCGACACGGATATCCTTCAGAAGGACTCACGGAAACAGATAGCTGGTGCCAGAGCCATGGCCTGAAGTTAAACGCCAAAAATGTATAGTCATACCCTTCGAAAACAAGGTAACCCTGCTACCATATAGGTGGCAATCCACTAAGCACAGAAGAGGTTATCAGGGACCTGGGGACCCAGGTTGACAGTGGCCTTTCTTTTGACACTCACATTGCTAAAGTGGCTAGAAAGACCTTCTACATTGCCCACCTGATCATGAAGGGATTCACATCCAGATCTAGTGAGGTCATTGTTCCCCTGTACTCTTCACTTATCAGACCAATGATCAAGTACAATGCCCCATTCGGGATGTATCTCACCAGACATCTGCAGCAATTGGAGAGACCCCAAAAGTTCCTCACCAAAAGATAAGGACTCCAAAATCTGTCATATGCTGCCAGATTGAATAAACTCCAGCTCTATTCAGTCGCGATACCGGCTGCTCAGAGGTGACATGTGCCTGACATACAAGGCCATGTCCAACCCGGAATTAATGGACATGCTCCACCTCAAAAAATCCAAATCCACCAAAACCACTAGAGCAAGCGACTTAAACCTTAGCACGGATATAAATAGGATGTGCTGGAGGGATAGATTTATCACTCAGAGACTCCTATGCCGTGGAATAAAAATCCCGTCCATGTGAGGCAGAGCACCGCGCTGTCGCTGTTCAAGAGAAATCTAGACCTGGGGATGGGAGATCGTGAGGGTTTACCCTGGAATCATCTCTGTGTCACTGCTGGACAGAGGCACAACAAACTAATGGGCACAGTATTTTTTCATATAAGGGGTGGCGTAAGCCACAAAAATTTGGGCTAGGCTTATAAATGCCTTAGGGCAGATAGCCTAGTATAAACCTATGAACCTATGAACCTATCTGTCATATAACCCTAGTAACATTCAGCATACTGCAAATATCTTACCGCAGGTCTCCAAAGCACACTGCTGTGCACCACCATATGTACCCAAGCAGCCGACGTGGGCCTTTACAATTCCCAACATTCATTCCATGATGTTCAGTGTCTGATTTATCTGCTACTTCTGCCATGGTCCAGGGCTGTAGTTGTCATCTTCAGCCATGGTTCCAAGGCATATCCTGCATCACCTTCAACACACATCACTAGACAGCATGATGAGCAGTCCATTACCTGCATTCAAGGAACAAGCATACATAAGACTCCATGGGTGGCAATGTGTACTTTTACCAATTAAATAACCCTGTGGAAAGTCGCCTCACATAAATCACTAGTATATGTTGCATATGTGCCAGATATAAAGACACCTTTGAAACAACATCCATAGTTACACATAGAACACTGTATCCAATGCGTCTATTGCTAAGCCCTTAATACAAACCAGTGCACATCCAAATTTCATTGTCATTGTCATTGCGGATTCTATAGTGAGGCTCACCAATGCCCTCCTAGCCGGTCTCAGTAAGGACAGACTCATGGTTAGCTGCCTTTCCAGAGCTAGGATCCGACAAGTCACAAAGGCGATAATGCCATTGAACCACAGGTCCATGTGGTTGTTAATGACCTGAGACATACCTCCCTTGACTATATAAAGCAAGATATGATCAAGCTCGCTGAATATGTGTCTCAGGCAGATATGAGCCTAGTGCTGAGCAGCATGCTACCTTCTCCAAGGATGATTCCTCTTTAGCAACAGAAAATGATTGATTTTAACAATTGGTATAGCTTCTGGTGTTAATCTAAGGGGATACAATATTTGATCCCATGGGGGAACATGATTGACCAACCGCTCTGCTTTGCCAAGGATGGCAACACTTCCCTCTAGGCTTTTGGATACTGAGAAAGACCTTTTCAACCTCCATCATGCCATTTTTAGGCAATGCAAAACTGATAAACCTCCCAACTTAACTGAACCTATGAATGAATATCTGATGGTGATACTGCTCAATGCCAGAACTCCCTGCAAGCCTTCATCTCCCTGTAGAGTGTAGACATGTGAGTAGAAGTGCAGACATGGTTTAAAGTTACAGACAGTACTCAAGAAATGCAAGGTTATGATGCCTTTCACACCTTTAGAGCAGTTACTGCACAGGAGAGAACTAAATGTGGAGGAGTCTCAGTCTATTTTAAAAACAACCTCACATCCAGACAAGTTAAAGTATATGACCCACTGGAACTCATATGTGTGCAGCTCACTATAAACGGGGTCTCATACCATATCCTTGTAATCTATAGGTCCCCCTGCATGTCTCAGGAAACCCATACTGCTATCTCAGTGTACTACAGTCCCTTACCTTTCAATCCAATACAATCTTCATGAAGGATCTCAACTACCCCTCTGTTGATTGGAAATCTAGTTAATACCAACATTCTAGAACAGTTGGTCCATTCTCCTACCAGGGGTACAAACATCCTTGACCTTGTACTTATGAAAATGGGAGAGCAATGTTCTTTACCCATGTAATGTCTTCACTCATCACATCTGACCATAAAGCAGTAATGCTTGAAACAAAATTTAAATCTGGGGACCCAGCGAAACCAAAAACCTTTAGGAACTATTTTGATGCTAACTTCTCTCTACTAAGTGACACATTGGCCAAATTCCAAGCACTGCCAAACTCAATAAACACCATAGCATGTGCTGACCTTTATAGAAAATCTCTGTACATCTATTTTGGTAGCTTTATAGAGCAAGCTGTGCCCACTCATATTAAAAATAAGACAAAGTCAAAAGACAAGCAAACCTGGTGTAATCACAGTATCAATCAATTATACAACAAAAGAAAAAAATTGGCCAAGCAGCAGAGGAACAAAGCCATATATACTAAAAGCCCCCTGACCAATCTAAATAGGCAGCTAAGAGGGTTAATTAATACTTCAAATGCTGAATTTTTAGAAAAAAAATAGCTTATCAGGCAAAGGAAAAGCACAAAGCTTTCTACAGCTATGTCTGTAACCTGAGGGGAAATATGCTACAATGCCCAGAATGTATTGTAAATGGCATCACCCACATTGAACTGGAGGTCATTGCCAACCTTTTGGCAGAAAGGTTCAGCTTAAATTTCTCCCTACACCCCCCTCCCGACAGAACAAAGGAAATACCACATACCACAAATCCCCATGCATTACTAGGGAACAGGTCATCAATGCACTTTCCAAGGGCAAAAGCACTGCATCAGTGGGACCCGATAACATCCCGGGATGCTTATTAAATAGCATGAAACATGACCTCTCTGGTCCATTTGAATCACTTTTCAGCTGTAGCCTACAGTCTTGTTTGTGCTGAAGGAATGGAAGAATGCTATAGTCTTTCCCCTGCACAAAGGGGTCCAGCCACTGATCTGGGTAACTACAGGTCCATAAGTCTGACCAGACTCATATGTAAGGCTATGGAAAGAGTCATAATGGACATGATAAATGAGGGCATAGGTAGCCTTTAACTGCTAGACCCATTACAGTTCAGCTTTCTTAAAGGAAACTCATGCCTATTAAATCTGATGATCTTCTTTGAGAGCACCACCAAAGCAATGGATGAGGGTAAGACTGTGCACACAGCTTAGCTTGACTTGGCCAAGGCTTTTGATACAATACCCCTCTCAGTCTTTATGGACAAGCTCACTAATTTAGGTATAAACCCTTTTATCACCCACTGGATTAGCAACAGGCTGACTGATAGTGTCACCTATTTTGACTTGCTGGGCCCTATCTCCACCATGAGGTCAATCATTACTGGAGTCCCCAAGGGCTTCGTATGGGGTCTGCTCCTTTTTTGCATATATTTCTCTGAAATGGAAACAAATACTGAAGGTTTATGGCTGGCTAAGTTTCCAAAGATTACAAGCTGGGGTTTATCATTGACTCCCCTGCAGACATTAGCATTCTGGGCCTATCTCTGACTAACAAATGTTGCCAAAGCCATGGTTTTAAACTCAGTGCTAAGAAATGCATACTTTTACCCTTTGAGAAGTCAACTATCCTGGCTAATTTCCATATTGATAATATGCTCCTAAGTGTCAACCCAGTGATCGGGGATCTGGGTATGCACATAGACAGAAGTCGTTCCTTCGATCACCAAGTGGCCACAGTGAAGAGGAAATCCTTTTATGCTGCAGAAATTATAAGTAAGGGCATGGCATCTAGGTCCAGAAATTTCATTATCCCACTATACTCTGCCCTTATCAAGCCAATCATAGAATACAATGCTCCCTTTATGTATGTAACTGACCAGGTATTTGAAGCAAATACAGCGACTTCAGAGGTTCCTTACAAAACGAATACAAGGCATAACAAACCTGCATTATGCAGAGTGCCTTAAAGCTCTTTCCCTCTACCCAGTCTCCTGTAGATTGCCTAGGAGTGATTGATGCCAGTCTTACAAGGCACCCACAAACCCCACACTTATGAATCTCTTGCATGTTTGTAAGTCAAACAGTACCAGAAATACAAGGTTTAAGAAGCTGAATTTTGCCTGTGACCTAAACAAAACATGCTCAAGAGACAGATATGTGTCACAGAGATTGCCCCTCCTATGGAACAGGATTCCCATCCATAGGTTCATAGGTTCATCAGTTGGTACTAGGCTATTGGCCCCAGGGCCTGTACAAGCCTAGCCATAGCAATTCCATGACTATTTCTTCCCACACTATTTTCTTCCCTGGACCCCTGCATCCATGTGAAGCTGGGGTCATCTCTTACCCAATTTAAATGCAATCTAGACTGCTGGATAGGGAACAGGAAATTTACACTGGGCCTGGCATCCATGTCCCTTATGGATAATGGTAGCTTATAAATGGCTGGCTCTCAGTGTCCTATTTGGATACAGGACATCATTACTCTTTTGAAAAAAACTTGTCTAGGCTTAGAAAAGCCCCCTGGATCATGAGCCTAGTATCAATCTATAAATCTGTGACAAGCATGAGGCATGCCTGGATGGCATACAGATGCATTGTGTAGAGTACCCTGCATAGTGCAGATCACCTGATTTTAGATGCAGTTGAAGCCCATTCAGTTGATATGTTGGATGCAATGCTGAGCAGGTGTGATCTTGATGGCATTGTGGGTGTAGCGAATGGTTTCCAAAAGCTCAGGGAATGGAGCTAGGTCATATAATGCTTCTGTATTAATAGCTCACTCCTCTGATGTCTGTGAAAACTAAATATGGCACTCCATGCTGCAGCATTACATCAAGGATCTGGTGCAGAATTCTCATTGTTGACACCTGCAAAACTCCTAACCTGTCACCTGTCAGGTATTGAATGGTTCCAATAGTAAGGATAGAGAATGCTGCACAAATCTTCGCATGCATTAGGGTAGGCATCCTTCACATCACCCTTAATTCCATGTGTGGGAAGTACACCTACTAACTCCAGTATGGTGTTTTTGGCCACACTGCAGAGAACTGTAGTGTCCTGGTCATGGATGTGATGGTATGGTAGCTGCTGGTAGACCAGACTGCAACACAGAGGGTGACAATGTGCATCACTGCAGACACTTACTCTGAAGGCAACTACTAATATGTGCTACTGTGCTAATGATGATGCTACACCTAGAATCATAACACAAGTAAAGCTCCTGTACATTTTACAACAAATGAAATCCATGATGCTTTGTATTATTTTATGCATTTCTGAATCACTGTACCAGGATTGATTTCATCATTTGCATACACAAAAAACACACACCACCACACCAGAAAAAAATACGATATTCTTTACTGATGTCTCCAGTACCTGGGCTTACGCCTTCATGGAATACATTTTTACATCAAGCAGCATCCTTTTATATCATTCAATTGTCCAATATAATAATCAAACAATGAAATAACCATCCCATTATTAAACTGCCCTTACTGACATAAACTACCACCAATATTATATGCATATTTATTCACTGCATGTCTTTTATATATTATTTCATATTGTTAAGAACAATCATGAATATATTTCACAAAACTATAATACATATATTTTAAAATAAACAATCCAAAACACTTCCTATAACAATATGAATAAATATAATAAAAGTGTAACCTTCATTGTTGTACCATGTCTTATCCTATTTGTCATACCCAATCCAACCCCAAATGCTGGAGGGAACCCAGCATATATTTACACTAAATATAATCACTTATACTCACTCCCTAAAATAAGAGACATGCATTTTGTAGAGGCATGCATTTTGTTATTAACTGTTAATATTCAAATCCAATTCCATGGTTAACCTTCTGGTAAGTAATGTTCTAAAATTAATAATACATTCTGTCTCCAGTAGAATCATTTGCATACACCACATCTCTCATTGCAATGCTGATCCTTATTTGCATATCGTTATGCTATCATTTGCATACACTGCATATCAAACTATTTTTCCAGTAGCAGTTCCCATTACCTGTGTCTCTGAAACACTCATTTCCTGAGTTACCACTGTTTCACATAATGATATGCAATGTTTGTTTCTGAACACCCAGATAATCTATAAACTTATTTTACAGACAACATTTATTTATTTATTAATTACATAGTAATTTTTGCCCCACCTTTCATAATTATACATAATTGCTTCTCTTGCTTTTTTATAGGTTCCTAGGTGTTTACTAGGCTATTGACCACAAGGGCCTTTTTAAGCCTAGCCATGCATCCCAAATCTCTGCTGGGTTCTGGCAACCTTGGCAAGTGTTATCAGGGACTTGGGAGGTGACACATTTGCAAGCAGGCTCCTGGGAGATGAACTACTAACTCCGGTATGTGGGAGATGAACTATTTACAGGCTGCCAGTGTTCATTAAAAACATAGGCACCAAATCAGGGATGAATTTCCTGTCCTCTATCCAGTTGTCCAAGTTACACTTGAATTGGGTTAGGAAGGAACTCTGCTTCACATGGATGGGGAGCCTGCTCCAGAGAGGGGGTAGTTTCTGGGATGCATACCTGTCTCTCCAGCATGTCCTATTCATATTACAGGGAAGATTTAAGTCTTTAGAATAGGTAATTCTGGTGCTGTTTGTTTTGCGGATAAACAGGAGGTCTCTCAGAGTGGGGTCTGACAATGTCTTATATGCCAGGCATAGATCTCCCGTCAACAGCCTGTAGGAGACAGAATACAGGGATAGGGCCTTAAGGCAGTCAGCATAGGTGCAGTGGTGCAGTGGTAGCATTGTCGCCTCACAAGAGGTTCTCTGGTTTGATTCTCTGCTGGGGTGCCTTCTGTGTGGTGTCTGCATGTCCTCCCTGTGTTTCTGTGGGTTTCCTCCCACATTACAAAGACATGCATGTGAAACATTTATTCCTGGGCCTCTGCTGAAAACTGGCTTTGTTCCAAGTCGGACTTTCCCAGTTAAAAAAATAAAAACATGTTACTTATGCCCTGTATTCTTTTAGTGAGGAACCTTTGTGGACATTTCAGTTGTTGGATATGCCTGGTTAGGTACATACCAAAGGAGGCATTTTACTCAATGATAGGTCTGATAAATGCCAAATACAGTGGAACAATGAGTTAATTGGATCTAGATGCCATACCATTCTTTATAAGTTGCACAACATAGAATGATTTCCTCACTACTGTGAGCACATGATGGTCAAAGGCTAGGTTACTGTCTATGTGAGTCTCCAAGTCCCTGACTACTGAGTCAACTCTTAGGGTTGTTTTGTCAGTATGACAGTTGCTAGAGGTAGATGACTTTCTGAAGGATACTATTGCACATGTACTGACATTTAGTTTTAGTCCATGGCTCTGACACCAGTTATTTGTCTGTGTCAGCCCTTCCTGTAGAACATTTGTGTCAGTGGGTGATCCTAATTTGCAATAATCTGCACATTTATTCAGCCAGAGTCCATTGACATTGGCCTTGACTTCAGAGAAGTAAATGCCAAAAAGAAGGGTCCTAGGACCAATACCTAGGGACTCTGCTTGTGACTGGCTTGCTTGTTGAAGTGGACTCCCCAATTCTAACTTAATAGGTTCTGTCTGTTGTGAGCAAGCTGGCTAACCACTGGGTGACATAAAGGTTTGTACCTCTTAAGTTTGTCAACAATTCTAGAGTAGGGTATTGTGTCAAATGCCTTGGCCAAGTTAAGTAGGCATTGTGAAACATTTTGCCTTTATCCACTGCTTTGCTGACCTTCACCAGGTTGAGTAGGCATGACCTGCCCTTGATAATACCAAACTGGTTTGGGTCCAGTGTCTGGAGGTTTCCTTTATCATTATTTTCCATGGCTTTACATATGAGACTAGTGAGACCTGTGAGTCTGCAGTTTCTAGGGTTTGTGGATGGCCCAGCTTTGTGCAGAGGGATGACTGTTGCCGTTCTCCATTCATGAGGCATGAAGCCTGTTTAGAGGCTATAGTTAAATAGCAATTCCAGATGACCTGATATGTCATGTTTCATGCTATTTATAAGGCATCCTGGGATATTGTCTGGGCACATTGATGCAGTGTTCTTGGCCTTACATAGAGCATTAAGGACCTATTCCCTAGTGATAGCAAGGGAAATTATATTTGATGGTATTTCCTATGGGAAGGTTGAAGGGGAAAAAGGGAGAAAGTTGGAGCTGAATGTGTCAGCCAGTAGGTTTGCTACATCTACTGGCTGTTTAATTTCTCCAAATCTTTTGGGTTTTTAATACTATGACAGAAGTGGACCCCATTCCTAAGTCAAAGTATAATTAAAGTTCATGAAATTACTATTGTTTCAATCTTTGATGTTAGCCAGAAGTGTTCTTCACAGAATCTGCAATGTCCCCAGAATCACCTCCTGCAATTCATATAGAGTTACATAAATCGGTAACATAACTAAGTATGATTATAAACTCTTTTTTTAAAAGACCCATTGCTCCTACTACTATTGGAACTGACTGGCTACCCTTCTTCCACATCGCCCTTGTTTCTGCCTGCAAATCCTAGTATTTTTATGACTTTGTGTCTGTCTGTACATAAGACACTGTAATAACTGGGTGTATCAATTTCAATGGTCAGTGCTAATTTTGTCTTCTTTTCCTGGACTACTATATATGGTTTTCTTGTATCTATTCTTTGAACTGTTTGTATTGGGTGATTCCATGCGGTATAAACATCATTATTTTCTATAATGCTTTATGGCTTATGTTTCCAATGCTACTCAGCTACTTCAATATTAATGTGCTTGCACAATCCCCAATGCAACAGTCTTGCCACATTATTATGCCTTTTAGTTTATAGCCCTTCTGCCATAAGTGTATCACACCCAGCAAAAAAGATGTGTGACTCTTTCCAATTCTGTTTTACAAACCTGCATTTGTCAGTTTCTCCCACATGTTCAATGGACTTTGTGAACAACATCTATGTAGTCATCTATCCTGGCCGCCAATATTAGCCTTTCATCTTTTGGTTTAAATTACCTCATCTTAACCATTCCTACGTTCGGTCCTGATCAACATGAGATTGTTACTAGAGTTTTCTGAACTTGCAGCTATATTTATGCATTTTCCACATTTCTTGCCTTCTCATCTGATCCTTCACTTATATTCTTTCTTTTGTTTTTTTGCACACACAGTTGCTGTCTGATTTCTATCTATTTTTGGTTTGATTTCCATTCCCGCCTGACACTGATATGCTTCTGCTAAACTAAGCAGGGAAGTCATCTTAGACTTATTCTCCTCATGTTTTAAAACTTTCACTATGTTTGGATCTTGTGAAGTTAGCAGATATGTATAAAGTCCTACAACTGCAGATCTATACATGTAATCAGTTTCGAGGAGGCCCATACCTCCTTCAGAGCAGGGAAGGTATAGTCTTGGTATACACTGATTTTTTTTTTAAATCATTTGGTAAGCATGAAGCATTTTCTTGTTTTTCTTTCCAACAGATCCAATACCTTCTGGGGCCAGTCAATCACTCCAAAGCTGTAAGTTAGGACAGGAGGGGAAAATTGGTTTATAGCCTGGACTTTGTTCCTATATGTCAAATCTGTTTTCAATATTAATTTTAGTCTTCTCAAATATTTCTTAAGTTTTATTCCCATTTGTTCATGTTTTATTGTTGATCCTTCATCAATTCCCAAATATTTATATACTTCCTCTTGAAATGTACCTCAAATTTGGCGTTGGTACACTTTATGTGTCCTCTGAGTTGTTATACTTTTTCTGGAAACTATACTTGCGTGATTTAACAAGAACATAAACAGTTAAGCAATAACTAAATATAAACTTTTTTTCCCTAGTATGTCTTACCAAATGTCTTCTGTCCTGAAACATTTCTGAGCAGCTTCCACTTCCAAGTAGTGGGGGTGTCTGTAAATGTGTGTGTGTGTGTGTGTGTGTGTGTGTGTGTGTGTGTGTGTGTATGTGTGTGTGTGTGTGTGCGTGCATGCGTGTGTGTGTGTGTGTGTGTGTGTGTGCGCATGTGTGCGTGTGTGTGTGTATCTATATGAATGGTCACATGTGTGTGTGAAATCAAATGAGGTGATAAAAGTGCACATGTCACCACCAGTGGGGAGGTTAGATTAAAGAAGTAATGATCTCACTGCTGGCATGCTACAGAGAGCCCTAAATCACAAGTTTCAACCTGGATCCAAGATGTTGTGGGGTAAAGCAAAGGAAGCAGCTGCCCTGGGCACAATGTGTTAGGGGCCATGAAAATGCAATGCTGTATTCATTTCATTATCAGCAGTTCTGAATGCCAGTGGAGAAATTAATGCCAGCACTACTTTTACAGGCAGGACTCGGGGCTAAAGCACTTCAGTGCTTTGTGATATTAGCAGCAACAAGCTGTTTGCTACAAATGAGAATCATTAGAACTGCCTAAATGCAAGCAGTTTACTGCAATTGTTAGAAACCGAAAGAACATTTTTTTTTTAAGTCCTACAGTTGGAATTGGTTCTTGCACCTCAGCTTAGAGTTAAGGGGTCCAGATTGGTGAACAGGGCCATGCACTGGATAAGAAAACTATGTCTCTGGCCTGGATGACAGCATGCCCTGCATTTGCATAGTTGTCACATTAAGGTCATTTTTTTTTTGTTTTTTTTTTTTGTTTTTGTTTTTTAATTTTTGTTTCCCCTTGGGGCATTATTATTTATCCATCCCTGTTCTTTGTGCTCAATGTGTGTGCTGGAGCTACCAGTTTATCTTCTAATCCCTAGCCTTACTCTGATATTACCGAGGCTGGTCATTGATCCTAATGGCACTCTGGGGGCTCAGTTATCTTTGATCCATATTGGGGGAGGTTCTTTATATGTGCTACCCACTTCCTGTCCTGCATCCCACTTTCATTGATTATATGTGAGGAAACTTCTCTCTTTGGATTATGGCTCTCATAAGGGAGCATCATTAATGGACACCTTCCCACTCAGGACAGGCACGCCCATCCCTCCCTACAACTCCATCAGTCACTCGAGATACTAATCAAATCCAAGTTCACTTAGTTGTAGTGAAGACTATATCCCTCTACAGTGCCAGAATGGATGAACTGCTAACAGTTTGATGGGTGGGAAAAACAAATGGAAAATAATTATAAAAAAAATGGTAACCATTTGAAATGTCAGGACTCGTTAGAGTGAGTCCTTAAACACGAAGACTGAAAGGCCAAAAGACCGGATTTGTATATAACAAGTCTGGGATGCCATTTTTCAGAACATTCCCTTTTCTCCGAGCTATTGTGGTCTCCGAGTTGGTATATATATACAAATTGGGGAGGGGGGGTGCAGGGAAGTTTTAAGGAGAGATTCGCACTCCTTCAGGTTTTGGATTTTTTTTTTTAGCTTGTCAGCATTCAGCACTTTGAGTGCCAACATTTCAAAAGGGAGCCAAAAAAAGAGTATTTCTATGGTTGAACTATTCTAGAATTTGCCTACATTTAACTAATTTTGAGATGTTAAAACAGTTGACATTTTCTGAAATGGAGAGAGCAGCACTTGATAAAGGCCTGACAATGCACATTGCTTATCTTAACTTTGCTAAGTCATTGAACACAATTCATTTTTAGGGAAATAATTGATAAATTAAAGGCATCAAATGTTAATCCATACATAATTCAGTACTAAAGATGCTTCTTACCAGTCTATCCAGATTGAGGTTACTAGTGTTTTGTCACAGAGATTTATTCTAGGTCTCTTTCTTTTGGGAATATTCTTCTGAGACATTAAAATGGGAAGGAGGCTATAGAAACACAGACCAGCTTCTGACTACAAACTAGGTGACATAATTAATTCAGTAAAAGGTGAGAATATTAATGACCTCATCTTTAATGCCATGAGAATTGCAAAAAGAGTATAAGAAATGCATTGTCATTAAAGAACTACAAACATTGGTAGGATAGTTAAAGTCTGACAACTGCGTATCTATTGAGTTCAGAAAATCATATCCTTTTCCCTGTCTAATTCTAAAGGGTCACTCCAGAGTGATTATTGTACTGAACTGGAAGTAAGCCATGTCAGAAACATGAAAAGTGACAAGAAGTAAGCCAATGAAAAAAAAATAGTGTTCAACACTATTCAGGAAAAAAATATTAAAATAATTACTGAAACAAAAGTAGAAACAGCAACAAGGCAAGGCCTTAGACAAGCTGTTATTTTTTCCAAGTCATTACATTTACCATAACATTTTACAAATAAATAATTTCCTCTTTAGAATTAAATATAAAATGCATTCATCTTAATGTAGGGAATGTAGAGATATCTATATCTCCTCAAACAAAGGGAATAAATGGCAAGGCTTCATTGTAGCACATGCCATAAGACATTCCAGGGTATGCAGTTGTATGCCTTCTGCAGGTTAATAAAACAGATGTAGGCAGTGCTTGAAAATTCCCTCGAATCACTCCCAAACTCTGATGATCCCTTCCAATATTTGTGCAAGTACAAGAGATGATCAAACTTCCGTGGCCATACATACTGTTTTTAGATTTGATACTATACCAACACAATAAGGATATGATTCTGATATTATCTTGGTCTGTCAGCCAGAGTTGTTTGTTATGAGTTATGTGGTCCAAAGATAAGCATCCCAATGGTTAGGCAAGCTTCCTAATGATTGCTCCTAGTGCCTCTATATTGTTATGTCAAACTCTAAAATTATGAATCAGACTAATGTCAAAAGTAAGCATTTTAAACCTTTTGCACCACTGTGAGTCCACTGCAAATTGCTGATGGGGACTTTTTGCCACACCCATTACTTCTATGTTAACTGCCTTGGAAGTTATTGCATCTTTGGAAGGAGGACATCTGGTTTAAAATGTTTGTTTTAACTTCAGTCCAATCTCAGTTTTATGCTTTGAAATGTTGCACACCAGTCCACCACGACCACAGCCACCATAGCCACCACCACTATACAGGAATAACACACTGAAGCAGTGTGGACATCTGTGACAAAATTCTCAATAATATATGCCATGGCAATCAGCTACAACTATACATAGTTTGTTTCTTTACGTGTAAAATTTGTACATATCTTCAACTTTATATGTCCCATTTCATATATATTAACTCAAATGAAAAAGGCATGTAAAATTGTCAAAGTTTCAAACCAAAAAGCACACAAAAATATTTCAATACTATAAAAGAAAATCAGACAGTGTATTTAAAAAAGCAAAATTATTTTAAATTACCATACCAGTAAATGGTTTAATTCCTCCCTGCTGCAGTAGCTATTTTGGTCTGCTACTATTCTAAAGTCTCTGGCTCCCCTCCACACATGTACCCAGGCTACTGTGTCTCAAGATTCACATGGAGAAATCAACTCTGGAAACAAATTTCTTCAGGATCTTCATGCCTCCAAAAGAAAGAGAGTCTACTCATCCCAAAACCCAAAAAATGTTTGAAGCACATAACTTTTATCTCAAGACAGTAACTAAATTCAGAAAAATGGAGATGGAGGGTGACCGCAGTTACTGCAGCAGTGTGGAATCCGATCAAAGTGGTTATGTAAGTGCAACTCAATTACTGCAGCAGTGTGGAATCCGATCAAAGTAGTTATGTAAGTGCAACTCAATTACTGCAGCAGTGTGGAATCCGATCAAAGTGGTTATGTAAGTGCAACTCAATTAATGCAGCAGTGTGGAATCCGATCAAAGTGGTTATGTAAGTGCAACTCAATTACTGCAGCAGTGTGGAATCCGATCAAAGTGATTATGTAAGTGCAACTCAATTACTGCAGCAGTGTGGAATCCGATCAAAGTGATTATGTAAGTGCAACTCAGTTACTGCAGCAATGTGGAATCTGATCAAAGTGGTTATGTAAGTGCAACTCAATTACTGCAGCAGTGTGGAATCCGATCAAAGTGGTTATGTAAGTGCAACTCAATTACTGCAGCAGTGTGGAATCCGATCAAAGTGGTTATGTAAGTGCAACTCAATTACTGCAGCAGTGTGGAATCCGATCAAAGTGGTTATGTAAGTGCAACTGTACTATGTTCATCAGTCTCAGTGCTGCAGTAGCATATCGTTATTTGGATAGATTGAGGAGTGGAAGGATTAGGATCCAGAAGCCCACAGAGTCTGGTCTTAGCAAATTCTGACCTGGCTTTGGTGAAGAAATCCAGTTTTAATGGTTTGTAAAAGTATATACATGCAACCAAGAAGCTGCCTCTAGAGAGCTGTAAGAGTCCATCCATTTTCCAGTATGCCTTAGAAGAAGACAATGCTCCAGTAAAATGTGCTCTGATTCTGCCTGGGATTGCTTTTCCATGGTGAGAATAATAAAAAGATATAGCAAGGAATAACGACCTTGAACATTGCCTGTTTTAATACTAGTTGCCCTGTTTTTGTCCAATTGTAGGAGGTAAACAGCTTTACTAAATGATTTTATTCTGTCAAGATAATACCTGAGTAGTCTGTGCACATCCAGAGTACAGGGAGTCATTTCTCCATGATTTTTAGGTTCTGGATAAAAAACATGGAGACGGATGGTTTGATTCAATGTAAACTCTGAAACAACCTTTGGCATGAATGAGTGATTTACTCTTAAAGTAACCCTGTCTCTATGGAAAAATCAAATAGGATTCACACACCATGAGAGCTTGCAACTCAGGTACTATTTTTGAAGAAGTCAGAGTAGCAAGTAACATAATCTGCCGAGTTGTGAACTGTAAATCAGCCATAAGAGATGGTTCAAAAGGGGGCAAAGTTAGCTTTTCCACCACAAAGTTAAGATCTCTGTTAGGTGCAACCTGTTTCCTAGATGCAAAAACTGCATCAAGAACTGCTTGGCCAAAGATGGGGAAGAAAGGAGTGGGTCCATGAGCAGGTATACTAAACCTTGGAAGAAGAATAAAACAGGCCAGAGGACACAAATATTTAAGAACCAGTGGTATATAATGCCTGATAAGTTCCTGGTTATTAGTGTGGTACCAAGTAGAAAATATTTTCCCCTTGCTAACATAACATTTCCTTGTAGCAGGTTTTTTTGCCTCCTTCAGTACCTGTTACTTGTCCTCATGAAGAATGTGCCTAAACGGTATTAAAACTGAATCACTGAAGTGGTTAGTTGAAATTAATTGAGATTGGAGTGTTTCAAACTCCCCCTATCTTGTGTGAGTAGATCCAAACTGTGAGGAAGCTTGTAGTGATTGCCCTTGGACAATTCCATAAGGAAAAAATACTGGGCCTGAAGGGAGTCATCAAAATGATCTCTGCAGAGTCCTTCTGAATCTTCCAGATACCCTGGGTATTATCAGAAAGGGTGGCGATGATTGAAAGAACATTCACAGCTACAGGAATAAAAACATTTATTTTCAGGCCTGAGTACTAAGAGTTCTGGTGCAGAATTTATTTAGTTGCCTGTATCGAAAGCAGGCAAACAGATCTATTTGAGTGGTTTCCCACAACTGGATCAATTCATAGAAGACCCCCTCATTCAATTTCTATTTGTGAGGGTCTGCCCTAGTCCTGCTCATTTTGTCTACTACTACTATGTGCTTTGGCCTGTTTGTTTTGTTCCAAGTACCCTGCATTTTACTGGCACTGAAACTGCCATTCAAGCAAAATATGAAGTGTCTGTTGTCAGAAGTTGAGAAGGTTGGAAGAAGGAATGAGAGACCTGGATTCAGAGCAGGTCTGTTGCACCACCATAGCTGGACTCTCTTCACAAAACACAAGACTGGAATCTAAAATTCCAGTGGGTGGGAATATTGGGTCCTAGTAGTTTTAAGAACCACTGGATTTTTCATGTACAAGCAGGCAAGAAGAATCGTGAAAACCATGGATGCATGAATACTAGAATACTGAGATAATCACTGGCTAAACTCCAACACTGATTCTGGAAGCTCAGGAAGACTTCTTCACAGAAGTCCACTTTCTCCAGTTAGGAATATATTTTGCATGGAAGAATCTGAAAAGCATCCTAGAAAGACAATCCTGTGAGAAGCAACTGAGGAGGATTTTCTTACTGTTAATCTAAAAACCTGGGTTGAGAAGATTTGTAACACATGAAAGGAACCCTGACACCAGGAAAAAGATTCTGTAAGGGTGCATAAGTCATCAAAATGAGGAAATATGTGACTACCCTGCAGTGTTCAATGAGCTATCACTGGAGCTAGACATTTGTAAACATCCATGAAGCTGTAAATAACCCAGTGGATAATGCAGAGAACTGATAATGTGACACAGAAAATCTGATGCAACCTCTGATGTTTTGGACAATAGGGATGTGATGATGAGCATCTTTTAAGTCTAGAGTTACCATGAAACATAGACAAGGACCTTAGGTCAACATCTTGAACTTTGGTACTTTCACCAGCTAGATGAAAAACTATGTTGAGTACTGGTCTCCAAGATGTATCCTTCTTTGGCACCAGAAACTTTCTGAAATAGAATGTTTCTCATCTTTTGTTTTGAGGCATTGGCTCTATGACCCCAAAGGAAAGCATATAATGAAGAATCTATGGAAAAAGTTCTGTCTCTTTTGGAGGATATGTGGGGATTCCATGAAAAGAAGATTTGTCTATCAATTGCCGTTTGGAACCCTCATGATCTGCAGTCAGAATCCATCAGTCTGAAACAATCTGTTGCCAGTTGAAGAGTGAGGGCCAGTTTCTTGGATAGATTTGAAGGGAAAGAGGCAGAGGGGGAGGAAGGGGGAAAAGAATGCTGGCAATGTCATTGTGAAGTAGAGTCCTGTCTCTTTTTCTGAAATGATCCCTGCTTTTGCTAGACCCACCCCCTTGCCATTTCCTTTTGACCCAATTTTGTTGAAAGCTTGATGGGATTACTTGTTTTGCTTTTTGAAAAAAGGAATCAGGACTTTTGGAAGATTTAGAAAAAAGGAGGCTGACATTTTTTGTAACTCCTTTGATCAATTTGCTTTTTTCATTAACCCGTTCGAGTACCTGAATATCAGAAGGACTGAACAAGACCTCTTACCCAAAGGAGGATTAAATATTTCATGTTTTACTTCTTTAGAAAACTGATTATGTACCCAGGCAAAATGTCTTATCACATTAGCAGTAGTTCTAGCCCCAGACACAGAGTAAGTACAATTGCATACACATTTTAAAGAATGTTTAAACACTTGAGAAAGAGTAGCAATAATAGCATTTGTAAAGGGCTTACCTTCTGAGGGTAATGTCGCAGAAAAGTTCCTTAAACTGTGCACAAAAGTTAATAATTATTTCAGTGTATATTTCAGTGTATAAGCCTGGTTGTTTTGGATTTTTTTAAATATCTTTCCAAACCTAGCAATGGCTTTACTGTCCTTGTACAAAGACAATTAGATTAGAACTTTATTAGCAGCTGAGGTGGAAGTAAAAATAACTGCAGGGCCAGATTTGAGATGAGAAAAGAGTACTTCTTAGACTGAAGAAGTTTATAAAGTCTACTTGACCTTTTAGAGACTGAATATTGATTATCAGGATTAGTACAGGAAGAATCAAAAACGTCCTCCAATGCCCACGTAATATGAGGAATCTGTATAGTATGTGAAATATCCACTTGTAACACACCATAGTATTAGTTTAAGGAGGGAACATATGTTTGTTACACAGCCTCAGAAAATGAAAACTCCTCCATAGGAGAAAATGAGGAAACAGGCTTCTCAGAATCAGAGTCAGGTGATTGTGAGGAAAATACAGAAAAAGTTCTAGCCTTATCATTATCAGAATCCATTGATAAAACATCTTCAGAATTTGTAGAATTAAGATTCATGTTTAAAATTTTTTACTGTTCAACATGATTCAAAACCTGAAGTAAAACCTTGGTTAATATACGTCACTCATCTTTATTAACAGGCACACTATCTTTATATGAATATCTCTAACTTTTTATTTCTTTTTTCTAGGGGTATCCTTAGAAGAAAACTAACTAACTACAGGATAGCACATAAACCTGGGAAAAGGGTGTCTAACCCCAGCCACCTTAGGAAGAACCTCCTGGAGAAACTCCCATGTCCAAAGAAGATATGTCCCCAATGGACAATATGGACACTGAATCAGCTGCAGAGGACATGGCTAACTCACAGTCCATGGTGACAGAAAAGACTACATCACAGGGTCCCAGATAAACCAGTGAGCAGTCTGAGAAACACATTATGAGCACTACAGAGCTGAAATGTGGACTGAGGCTGTAATGCAGACAAGGGTACTTTAATTTGTTTTTTTCCTTTTAGATACAGTGTGAGGAAGAACTACAGGACTGGAAATGGTATCCTTGTTCCTGCCAAAGGAGAAGCCTGTTTATCAGTAAGCACTGCTGGAAAAGTCAGTTAGAAGGTAAGTGGTCACTGTAGTGTTTACAAGAAGAAATTATACTTGCACTTTCCTGCACAGACCCTCAAATATCGCAAAAGTAAATGCACAAGCAGTACACTTTTGCCCCCCCCTCCACCCCCTTACTTAAATATACCAACTCCGAGATCGCACCACAGTGGAGGAGATAGCGAAGCCATGGAAATGGCCCAGCAAATTCTTTCCCTGGAAAATAATTCAATGTTCTGCGGCTTCGCCATTGTCAGTCTTCAAACTTTCAAGTTCGAGGTTTTGGTGTTCGAACTTTTCAGCGTTCGATGTTTAGATATACACCCGCAGATATAACTGCCAAAATAGAACTCAAACAAAGGGAATCATACAATGGAAATTAATATATTCTGCAATAGGTGAACTTGACTTCATTTATTTCTGCACAGTTGCAGTCAAGCAAGCCTCACTTGCAAAGCATTTTTCTTACATTGCATGTTTTACTTCCCTGCACATCCAGCCTTATGACTGCAAGTTTAAGTTTTTTTTTTTGACTGTGAAAAAAAAAACAGCTACTTCAATTAAAATAACAGCATAATTGTTCAATGCAGGTTACAACAAGTAAATCATTTGAATTTTTTTATATCAAAAGCAGGAAACAAAGCTTACCAAAGTCTGGTTGCTCAGCAAAAGCATTTATGATCACTTAAGTAGTAAACTGAATTTTTAATACAAATATATAGAAGCACGCAGAAATTTAACTAATTCCAGTAAACATGCTGAAAATCAAAAGACAAGTTAGCACAGCCATTTATTATAGGTGATTTTGGTGCTATGAGCATGTAAACAGAAACACCCAGTGAGTTACTTAGGGGTTTATGACTAATTGCATGAGTTTGTTTACAATGCCTGAAGAGGGTTTTGTATCAAATGTCTTAATTAAGTCAAAGTAGGCAGTATGCACTGTTTTGCCCTCATCCATTGCCTTGGTGATCTTTTCAAAGAAGTCCACCAGGTTCAGCGGGCATGATCTGCCTTTGGTACAACCAGATTGTGCTGGGTCCAGTGTCTGAAGGTTTCCTATGTCATTGTTAACCATTTCCATGGCTTTGGATATCAGACTGGTAAGACAAATGGGTCTATAGTTCCCGGGATCTATTGATGGTCCGTCCTTGTGCAGAGGCATGGCCATTGCAGTCCTCCATTCATGTAGCATAAAGCCTGCATGGAGGCTATGGTTTAATAGTGACTCCAGTAGCCCTGACAGGCCATATTTCAGGTTATTTAGGAGGCTTCCTGGGATATTATCTGATCCCACTGAAGCTGTAGTCTTGGCCTTCGAGAGTGCATCTAAGATGTGTTCCCTACTAATAGTTGGGGGGGGAGGTTATGTTAGATGGTATTTCCTGGGGGGTGGGGAGTGGGAGTGAATTTGTCAGCCAGAAGATTTGCTGTATCTCTTGGTTCTATGAATACGCCTTCATTTACCAACAGTTTAGCACACTGTTATGTGCTGTCTTAATTTTCAGACATAGCTAAAGAGGACCTAATGGTTGTCCCTGGCCTGAGTGGGACACTATCTTTATCTCAAAATTTGTTTTGATGGTCTTAATTAGTCCTCTTAATTGTCTATTCAGTTTGATTAGAGAGGTCTTTTTTATCTTTTTTGGTGTTACACTTCCTAATTTTAACTCTGACATTTTTCTTTTGTTATACAACCTGCTTCATTTTGGATTCCACCAGGTTAGTATTTTGTTTTAGTTAGTTTTGAGATTACTTCTGGTAGGCACAGCAGCATCTATGCATTCAGTGACATTGCTGGACAGAGCTTTTGTGAATTATTCTGCACTGGCTGCTATATTGTCTGGGTTTGAAGGGGCTTGAAGTTTTAACATATCATCACTTAATACAAGGTAGTTTGCATTGGAGTAGTTTCTAACTGTTACAGGGTCTGCTGGGCTTATGGAATTGATTCTTAATTCAAAAGAGATTGCATTGTGGTCTTGCCTTACCAGAGAGGACACAACTCTGGAGGTAGTGGAGAGTTCCCCTTTATTTCTGAGTATCAGGGCCATTATGTTTGCACCTCCAGTAGGCTTATACACTAACTGGTTCAGGATGCTTATGTTTACAAAATCTAGGAATCTTTGCACCTGCAGATTTGGGGTCTTGTAGGATTCCCAGTTCATAGATGGATAATTAAGGTCCCCCATGAGCATGGTATTTTATTAAATGATGAGTGTCTCCAATAGGTCTAAGTATGACATATAGGTTTTAAGGGACACAGAGAATGATCCATAGCTTGCTAGGATATAGTATGGGACTGTGTCCATAGTAATCTGGATGTAGAGGAATTACAGTGTTTCATCCTGTTTAATTATGCTTGATGTTGATGTAGATTGAGACACCACCACCTTTAGTCCCTGTCTGTGCAGTTGCTAGTTTAAATGTGGAGAAGGCACTGAAGCCTTGTACTACCAGGGTACTCTCTGTGACTTTAAATCACATCTTGGTAACTGCACAGTTGTCCACATTCTCTTTGGTGATAACAGCTTGGAGGGAGTGGACATTTTTGTTTAGACTCCTGGCATTGAGCAGTAGTACTTTTAGACCTCCTCAGGTAGATTTTACTATGTTGGAAGGTTTGTCAATTTGGTATTGTCTAAAAGATGCTCTATGTGGGAGGACAACAATTGTCCTGTCTGTAAGCCAGATGGTTCTCCAGACACGTTCAAGTTATAAAGTAAATAAACTATTCTCCTGAGCCAAAAAATATTTCACGGTTCCTCTCCCCAGAAAAGATATCAGCCATACATAAAAGACTGCTTTGACCACAGCTAGAATATGGACTTCCAGTTTTCAGTGCCACATCAGAAAAGAGCCTAACTTCCCTCCAAACTGCAGTAAAATAATATTTGCAGATTTATTACCCTTTCACCAGCAATGGACCACCATTGTCCCTTTCTAAGGTAAAAATTATTTCAATATCATTAGTACTAACTGCATCCCTTTAACACAGCAGGCTCATCAGTCTTAACACCTTCCTCTTCCTTGCTAACAACTTTCCATAAAAAACAACCCTTATTTTATTATCATTACTCCATTTATTTGCTATTTGTTACTTAACTGTGTGCTCCCATTTGAGAAAAGTGTCTCTTTTCATGGTTACCCTTGGTGCACTGCATGGTTAAGTGGTTGTAATTATTAAATACGAAGCTCATTAACAGCTCATAACCTTAATTATCTGTGCTAACTACCATACAGTTACCTTGCAATCTAACACCTTCAATCCACAGTCTTTACCCTCCCCCAAAACTCATTCTCAATACTGGCTCCTAATAAATGCCAGTTTTACTCTACTAAATTAAACTGCATTGGCTGCTTCACTAAATTCTAATGACTAAAAAATCCACTATTCAAACTTGTCCAGTGTGAATGCATCCAAAATGGTAGTGTTACACAGAGATCCAACAAGATATCTTATGTCTGAAACATTAACTTTCACATGCTCCACTACAATTAAAGTACACAGTTATGACAAATATACATTTTCACTCCTTTATCTCCCACACCCCTTATAATCTACAGTCCTCTCTTCATTCAACTCCCTTCAGTATTCATCTCTTACTAACTAGTATAATCATGTTGTAATTTCTTCTGTTGTAAATATTGTAAATAAATGCAATACGTGTTTAACTACTTCTACTGTACTTATTGTATCCAGTAACAATTGTTGTATTAGCTATTTTTATGTATGGTTTTATCTTATGCTGTATCTGCTTAACTAATTTTATCTGTCAGATCTCCTGTCTTGATGTTTTCCAGTGGCACAGTATTTTTAATAATTAATGTAGTTCTTTCTTGATCTTTAAGCAACTCCTGTCTGAATCTGAAAGAGCTCATTTGGATTGATGTCCTATTCCATATAGCAAAGAAAAAAACAAAAAAAAAAAAACAAGGAAATGAATATCCCCTGCGACATCAGCAAGCAGTGGTTTGTCTGTCATGAGTAACTGAAAGTATTTCAGAGAATCAACAAAATTATGAAATCTACTTTATTTGCAGCCAAATGATAAAACATTAAAAAATTCCAAGAAAGAAAAAGGATACACTATTCTAAAATATGTGAAAATTGAAACGGAAAACAAGAAAGGCATCTAAGTTGCTCACTGAAAGTGAAGTTTGGGAAGACATCCAAATTACTTTAACAGTTAAAGTTCTTGAGACATTTTTCCAAGCCAATAGATGGATTTTTGAGTGTGGGCATGTTACCAGCTTTAGAAAAAAAAAGTTCATTTATGTTGAGACATATGTTTGATTTTACTAACGACATAATGAGAGCTAAACATGACCATGTTCCAAAAATGTACTGTATTCTTCTCTGTCAAAGAACTTTGCAAACTGCTGTGTTTGTAGTGTATTCTTCACCATCAAAGAGCTTTGCAAATCATTTTTGTTATAGGTCTACACTTGTACACTTGCCACACACACACACACACACACACACACACACACACACACACACACACACATACAGACACACACGCACACACACACACACACACACACACACACACACACACACGCACACACGCACACACGCACACATGCACACACACACACAGACACACAAATACACAAACACACACACACACACACACACACACACACACACACACACACACACACACACACACACACACATTTTTCTATTTTGTAATAAAAACTGCAGTTGAACATCCTAGTAGTGCACATAAGAGACTTTCAGTAGAATGTTAACTTCAGTGTAAAACAAAGAAATGCAGGCCTATGTCTAAACCAATACTAAACTGAAGACCTTTATTCCGATATTCTTAGGTGACAATTTCCTACAGCCAGTTTACCCTCAAACTATGGCATTCTAAAATGCTGTTCTCAATATGAAATTATCACTGGTGCAATTTTCAAAAAGCATAATATAAAATGCTGTTCTCAATATGAAATTATCACTGGTGCAATTTTCAAAAAGCATAATATAAAATGCTGTCCTGAATATGAAATTATCACTGGTGCAATTTTCAAAAAGCATAATATAAAATGCTGTCCTTGATAGGAAATTATCACTGGTGCAATTTTCAAAAAGCATAATATAAAATGCTGTCCTCGATAGGAAATTATCACTGGTGCAATTTTCAAAAAGCATAATGTGTACTTCGGTCATTAGAAATTATCACTGGTGCAATTTTCAAAAAGCATAATATAAAATGCTGTTCTCAATAGGAAATTATCACTGGTGCAATTTTCAAAAAGCATAATATAAAATGCTGTTCTCAATAGGAAATTATCACTGGTGCAATTTTCAAAAAGCATAATATAAAATGCTGTCCTCAATAGGAAATTATCACTTGTGCAATTTTCAAAAAGCATAATATAAAATGCTGTCCTCAATAGGAAATTATCACTGGTGCAATTTTCAAAAAGCATAATATAAAATGCTGTTCTCGATATGAAATTATCACTGGTGCAATTTTCCAAA
>NC_056744.1:1246792189-1246830966 GCF_019279795.1 Protopterus annectens | reverse complement strand
GTATACTACTTAGTCAATGAAGTGCAAAAGTGTTTGATCCTCACTAAGAAAAACTAGCTAGACTTGACATGACTTACAAAGGTTACTAACCTAGTACTTTCCTATAATCCATCCAGGAAAAGAAAGGGGAGCTGCAGTTTGCAGGCTGAAATTAAATCACTGTTTATTGTTTTTGTAACTGATATTCCACATAAATGTTAGAACCATCCATCTGTATATCTTTCCACAACCTCTTTTTCCCAGTTTTGCACATGGGTACAGAGTATCACTTCAACAGTGACAATCATCTTGAGCCAATATTCACACCACCTGGTGGCTAGCACTGCCATGGTGTTTCTTCCACTATTACAAAAATACACTTCCAAAGTAATCAGCAACTTTGAAAGGCAGGTAATGTGGATGCTTTTCACTTGTGTATTTTTCTAGTAAGTATTATTTTCACTGCGATACCCATAATCAGTTATGCATGTGTGCGGCATGCACTAGTGCAAGTTACAGACACATACAAATGAAATGAGACTCATAGAGTACTCCTGTATATATATATATATATATATATATATATATATATATATATATATATATATATAAACAGTCTCAAAAAGTTGCACAGAGGGTCATATGTAAATGAGTGCATAAAGACATTTAAATGAGATGCTGCATATAAATGCATTAGTGCAAGTTGCAGACACATGCAGATGATGGACTAATTAAACATTTTTCTTGCATTTTGTAATTCAGAATCAGAGTTAACTATGTGACATCCGCAGTGGTGCAGCGATAGCATTGTTGCCTC
Organism: Protopterus annectens; assembly: GCF_019279795.1. NCBI lineage: Eukaryota > Metazoa > Chordata > Ceratodontiformes > Protopteridae > Protopterus > Protopterus annectens. The sequence continues at coordinate 1,246,830,170 of NC_056744.1, read as the reverse complement.
ACAGCAAGATGTTCTCCCGTTCGATTCTCGGCTGAAGTGCAGGGAGTGCCTTCTGTGTGGAGTCTGCATGTCCTCACTGTGGTTGGGTGGGTGTTCGAAAGACATGCATAAATGGGCGTTCCTTCGTTGTAGGTTGAACATCAAGCTGGCACTTCAGCTTTCGTCATAATCTACTGCCAATCATTAGCAGACCGGAGTTCCGCTGTGGCGACCATTAACTGGGAAAAGCCAAAAGACAACAACAACAACAACATCATTCACAGTTAACTATGTAAGTGGAAATAGTGGAGATAGGTTGTAGAAATCCAAGCTCTTCTGTTTCTAGTTACTTTGCATACAAGTGAAGATGATTGGTTTGGCTGAGAGTCCTTCTGCTGCTTACTTTGAGTTAGTTCCCTCAGAAGATGTGAAAGAGGCAATAGGTAACATATGGCTTACTGGAGCAGGAGGTGATTAAACATTTTTGCATGGATATGGATATTTTGAGGATTTCAGTGAATTTCTATGGCCACAAACTGGAACTTGTGAACAGTGTGGCCTTCTGGTTCCTGTGGATATCAAGGTATGTACACTCTTTACTGTGCTTGCCATAGTGAACTTTCAGAGGCAGACTGAGGACACATTGGTGTATGTCAGGCATCTATATCGAGAAAACTGCATCATTTCTTATCCTAGCCACTTTGGTTGAGCATATCTATTTTCCAGTGATCCACTACAATGAGTGATTTCCATTGACTGGCATGGTTCCCTGAGGTGCTTCATGAGATACATTGTGCACATATGGCTGTCAGGGTCTTACCTGGACAACAGAGGAAAAAGTGCCTTAATAAGAAGGGTTATCATTCATTATATCACCAATGTCCTGGCCCAACATTCTGGCAGAATCTATGATTCCCATGTATGGCACACAAGTTCACCGTGCCAGTACTTCCTCATAGTAGGATAGCACATTGATATTTTTGTTTGTAAGTGTACAGTAAACACATTTGAGACCCCAGAGCTGTTGTTGCATGTACAAGTAAGGTATAATGACTAATCACGTCTTCTTCGTATACACCCTCCACATTATACTTTTCATGTGACACAGGCTACCTACTCAAAACCTGTCTAATGGCACCAGTACATAACCCACAGAGCTGTAGAAAATGCTACAATACTATTCTTTCCCAGGCATGGATAGTTATTGAATGCGTGCTACTTAACACCCATTTCTGCTGCATGGATTAGTCTGGAGGGGCCTCCAATATGAGCTTGATAAAGCATGAAGATTGTTTACTGCTTATTTTATTATGCATAGTACAATTGTACACTGATGTGGTTTGCTGCTGTCATAACAAACACCTGATGCAACACACAGTCCAGTTCCTCTCTATTGTTTGTTGCATGTTTGATGACAGTAACTGTGACCAACAGATGACAGCAGCCTGACACTGTTTCAGGTAGGTTCATGCACAGTACACAGCAGTACAGTTGAATTGACAGCATCAAGTCTACAACTATGTGCCATAATATTCACTATTTGACACTGTAAAGTTACAAAGATGGCATTTGTCCTTGGTGCCCTATCTGTGAGTCTGCTTCACTAATTCCAGAGGTATCAACTTGCTTGGGGGAAAGGGCCAGTTAGTACATTCTGTGACTGAATACCAATGCCTTCAGGCTGCCTTATGTATATCAGGCTAATAGCATTATCCACAGCCATCATGGGCCTTGTGTTTCAGCAAAGCCTATCACTGATGTCTCATGTGGTGCCACCTGTGAACAAATAATAATGTTTTAATACAGTATGCCTCCTTAATCACTTGTCAGTGCATCCCTGTAAAAATATTAGTATAGGTGGAAATTACAGAAACCCATGCATACCATGTGGTAGAGTACCACGCATAAGATGGCAGCATTGTTGGCTGCCTAGCAGAAGCAGAAACTAAGTGGGCTTGTGTTTTACATTTGTCTTTTGCTTAAAGGACTTTTAAATTACTTTAAGTATTGTTAAATTAACTATTGTTAAAGTAATGTTAAAGTTGTGATAACACTTATTGTTAGCAAGTATGCAAGTGAGTTAACTTGTTTGTTTGTGTGTTGGCTCATCATTAGGTGTGTTACCTGGATTTTCTTATTAGCAAAGGATAATTCTACCCAAAGTAGAGTCATCACTTTAACATATTTAGTGTGAGTTCTTGAGTATTTTGATTTGGCTTTTGTCATTGCCAAATTGTAGAGATTAGCTGCTTTACTGTTGCTAGCTGCATTGAATCATGTTTTTGCTGACTTTATGTGGGGGATTTTGAGGTTTAAAAGTCAGAGCAGCCTAAAACAAGCTGTGGAGTGTACTGGTGACCTTTTTTTGTAAACATTGCCTTGTCTGATCTTCCCATGGCTTGGCATCGTTTTAATTCTGTGTCTGTTTAGAGATTCCATTTGGATGGTCTTTTTTAATACCCTGCATAGATAAATCAACAACTGCTTTTTATCTTGGGCCCTAACTAATGCTAGAGCTCATAAGGAATTGTGTCTACCTCAAACTGTTTCTGTGCTATTTTTTTTTCAGCTTGAGCATTAGCTAATTATAGGGTCCATACTGTATCTGTGCTTCTGTACTCATTCTGGACTCAGTTGCATAGAAACTGAGGCAGCTTAGTGGATCCTACTTAGTTTGACATTTACCAAAGACTGCCTCATATTTTGTTTTGTTTTGGTCATAGTATATTAACCATTTTTAGAGACTGCAGTACTGCATTTTAAGTGATTAATTATTTGAGGCATTGCAGTTTATTCTGTTTTTTTTTTCAGTTTTAATACAATTGAAAAGTGTTCACCAGTTTATATTTCTAAACCATTTATGAATTTAAGTGTCTAATGGTTTGATGCATTGCAGTTCATTTTTTAACTGTTTTGAAACATTTGAACACAGATTACCAGTTTATGATTGTAAAATGTTATGATCTTAAGATTTTACTTCTGTTCTTCATAAAGATTATCTGTTATAGCTGATCTCTGTTAGTGACTTTATGCCATTTTATCCTACCTAGACTAACTATTAAAGTTTATCTCCTTTGCAGGTATTTTCATTTGTTATGTAAACATCATAGTGGTCACTGAGGCTGTTTTTTAGGAGGTTTCCCAGGGTATATACCCAAGTTAGAATACATGTTACAACATTAATTGCCTAAGGGGAGCTGTCTACTGACAGCTGTCCTTAAGGAATTAATGTTGTCCCCAAGGTCCCTTTGAACCACAAAGGGCTGAAAGCAGGGACCTGCTCACCTCTGACCCTTCTTGGGACTATGTATTATAATGCTAAGTCAACACACAATAATCAGGGTATTATTTCCAACCTTTTGGTGATTTTGACTTTGTATTCATAATTGAGACTTGGATTGAGAAATTGGTCCATATTTAGCTGCTGCTATACCTTCTGTCTCAGTTATACACCACTCTCAGAGGAGTGGGGGAGTGGAGTTGTGGTATATATTGACAATAAGGTTGGGTTAACCAGTGCAGACACTAGAGAGAGACTGTTTCCATTAAACATGCTCTGTCTGTAGCAGTAGGTTGTAGGTTTTTCTTCATCTACCATCCACCAAGTAATTCAAGGATATTCATCTAGAAGTTCATAGGTTCATAGGTTCATAGGTAGGTACTAGGCTATTGACCCTAGGGCCTATATAAGCCTAGCCAAAGGTACCCTGGCTTTCGCCACCCAAGAAAATTATTTTCCTGTGCCACTGTCGAGCAGAGCCACAGAAGTGATCCCCGGGGTGAATTTCCTATCTCCCATCCAATCATCAAAATTTTTCTTGAACAGTGCTAATAAGGAGCTTTGTTTGATATAGATAGGTAGTTTGTTCCAGAGCATGGGAAGTCTCTGGGACAGGAATCTATCCCTCCAGCATGTTCTGTTTATTGTGGTGACGAGGTTTAGGACCCTAGAGCGTGTAGCTCATAGGGATTGGGATTTCTTTAAGTGGAGCATGTCTAAAAGCTCTGGGTTTGACATAGCTTTGTGTGTTAGGCAGAGATCGCCTCTGAGTAGGCGATATGCAACGGAGTAAAGCTGCAGTTTTTTGAGACGGTCTGCATAGGGCATCTCTTTGAGGCCAGTAATCCTCTTTGGGAGGTATTTCTGTGGCCTTTCCAGTTGTTGTAGATGTCTTGTGAGGTACATACCAAAAGGGACATTGTACTCTATAATGGGTCTAATGAGTGACGAATAGAGGGGAACAATGACCTCTTTTTTCCTGGATGAGAAACCTTTTGTGATGAGGTGTGCCACATAGAATGATTTCCTGACTACTGTGGTGATGTGATTATCAAAGGAGAGACTACTGTCCACCTGTGTCCCAAGGTCTCTTATCACACTTTCGGTGTTAAGTAGACTACCACCTATGTGGTAGTTCATGGGTACTGAGTTTTTACCAAAAGGAATGACAATGCACTATTTGGCATTGAGCTTGAGGCCATGGCTTTGACACCAGGCATCTGTCTCAGCAAGGCCCTTTTGTAGGATGTCCACATCTTTTGGAGTTTTGATTATGGCTCCAAGTTTGCAGTCATCTGTGAACTTCATTAGCCAAAGACCTTCTGTGTTGGCCTGTACTTCAGAGAAATAGATACCAAACAGGGGAGGACCCAGGACTGAACCCTGTGGTACTCCACTTGTCACTGGTCTGAAGTCGTATTTGGAGTTTGCTACTTTCATAGTTTGGGTTCTGTCAGTGAGCCAGTTGGCAAACCCATCTTGTGACATAGGGATTTATACCTAGTTTAGTGAGTTTATCTATAATTCCAGAGTGGGGGATGGTGTCAAAAGCCTTGGCGAGATGTAGATAGGCTGTGTGAACCACCTTACCCTCATCTACAGCTTTGGTGACTGCTTCAAAGAAGTCTATCAGGTTTAGGAGACATGATCTGCCTTTTACAAACCCGAACTGGATGGGGTCCTGAGTTTGGAGATTACCAATGTCATTGTTTATAAGTTCCATGATGATACGCTCCATAGCCTTGCAGACCAGGCTCGTTAGGCTAATTGGGCGGTAGTTTCCATGGTCTGTGGTGGCTCCTCCTTTGTGGAGTGGGATACCTGTCGCTGTGCGCCATTCAGTGGGCACATAGCCTGAGGTGAGGCTATGATTGAACATGGTTCTTAGGTGGGGTGCCAGTTCATTCTGTTGTTCATGTAGAACACAGCCTGGGATGTCATCAGGTCCCATGGATGCTGTGTTCTTGGCTTTGGACAGTGTGTTTTTTACCTGTGCAGCCATGATTACAGGAACTTTGCATTCTTCTGGTATAGAGATGGGCCCTTTAGGGGATGACAGAGGGGTAAAGTTAGCACTGAACCTATCTGCCAGGATGTTGGCAATATCCGTTGGTTTGGTATATTTAGTGCCATTGTGCTGTAACTCAGAGCAGATCTGAGTGTTGCCATTGAGATTCTTGACATAGCTATAGAATGCTTTGTGGTTGTCTTTAGAGTCAGTGGCGATTTTGTTTTCATAACTAGCTTTGGAGGATTTTATGAGGGACCTCAGCTTCTTACTGAAGCTGACCAGGGAGTTTCTCCAATCATGGGATTTTACTCTTTTGCAACAGTTTCTTTCTTCTGTTGTAGAGTTTGTTTATGGCAGGGGACCACCAGATTGGCTTTCTTCTTTGAGGATAGCATCTTGGTTCTGTTAGGGATTGCACGATCCATGCACTCATGTAAGTGCTTATAACGTGCATTTGTGTAGGATTCAGCAGTCATACCTCTATTGTCCGTCAGCATGGGTGTCATGAAGTTTGCCACTTCTGTCTTAAGAAGCGTGAAGTTGGCTTTGGAGAAATTTTTTACTGTGGTTTCCCTAATGGGGGGTGAGGGAGGGATGTCGATGTCTAGGGTGATTAGCTTATGGTCGGATCTGACCAACAAGGAATTGACCTCTGGTGTGGAGCACCGGTTGCCCATGTTGGTAATAACCAGATCTAGGATATTGCTGCCCCTGGTGGGGGTGTGGATAGGTTGATCCATGGCATTGGAATTTATGAATTCCAGAAAACCTTGAGCACAAGAGTTGGTACATGAGTAATTTTCCCAGTTAATGGTAGGGTAGTTGAAATCGCCCATTATAGGGTGTTAGGTTGTACCCTAATATTTTCCAGTGTATTAAGAAATGAGGAGTGGGAATCCTGGGGCATGGTGGGGGATCTGTAGCAAGCTACAATTTGGATTGCGGTCTTGCCCAGAGTTAGTTGCACTTGGATAATCTCGGATGCATTATGCTGAGCAACTAGTCTGGATGTGTGGATATCCTTAATGAATATGGACACGCCTCTGCCTTTAGTGTTTCGGTCCAGGTTAGGTGGCCGAAAGGTGTGGTATGAATTATAGCCTGGTAATGCAGGGGTAGTCCCTGGAGCCTTGAGCCAGGTCTCTGTCACTGCACAGATGTCGATGTTCTCCATTTTAAGGAGTGCCTCAAGAGAGTGCATTTTGAGGTTTAGACTTCTAGCATTGAGTAGCAATACCCTCAGATTCTTCTTGCCTGTACCTGTTAGGGTGGTGAATTTGTCATTTGAACCTTGCCTAAAAATGGCACTATAGGGGTGGCTAGAGCCTTAGCCAGTATCCAGAATCCCAGGGGCGACAGGTGCAGGCCATCTCTGGCAAAGCATCGTGGCTTGTCGATCATGTCATCTCAGGCAGACAGATACTGGATCCCCTTAGAATGACACCAGAAGCTTAGCCAATTGTTGAAGTCAATAATTTTGTCCTTGTACTGTTGTATCATTCTGGGTGATGGCAGGATGCTACTCAGGGCTAGGGTCATACCTGCCTGGGCTACAAGATCAGACAGCTCCTCCATGTCCCTTTTCATGTAGTCCAAGGAGGTACATCTCAAGTCATTCACACCAACATGGACAATGACAGAGTCATATTTGTACTTGTTGTGGAGTGACCTGAGTGTATGTGTTATGTGGCAGATCCTGGCACCTGACAGGCAGCTGACAGTGACTTTCTCCTTGTTTATCCTGGTGAGTGGAACATCAGTGTGCCTGACTATAGAGTCACCTATGACTAGAGTGTTGGGTACGTTGTTATGCCTTATGGGCTGTGGTTGAGTGGCACACTGAGTTTGTGGGCTATGTGTCATTTGGGTTGTGTTGGGGGGTGGATGTTGCTTGTGTTTCTGCTTTGGAGGTCCTTGTTGCTTGGGCAGGTTTTTACTGAGAGCCTTCATGAATGTAGGTGTGTGTTTTGTGTTTCTATGTGTGTGTTTTGGTGGAGTAGGTTTTGAGGGACTATGTGCTGAGTGTGGTGTGGTGCAAGTGTTTACCTTCTCCTCTTGACTGTCTAGTCCAGTCTTGGATGAAGAGAGCTTTGCTTCCAGTTTGGCAATATAAGTGCATCTCTCACAGGTTGTAGTGTTGGGTGGTAGGAGGAGAGGGTTGTCTGTGTACATGAGGCAATTACTGCATTGCCCCAAGATGCCCAGATTCATCAGGTAGACAGGAGAAAAGACCGGGGGCTGACCCTTAGACATGCCTGGATAGGTGCTTATTTGTTAAGTACTAGAAACTGTTTTCCTCTAGACAGTGAGAAAAGTTGAGTGCTGTAGTAATTTGTAGCTTATTTAGTGCTTACAATAAGTTCTGAACAAGTGCTGAAACAAAAAAACTGGCTAGTTCTAAGAAACAAAATTAAACTAGAAGGCTTCCTTTCAACACAGAAAAGCTTGGGCCCTAGAAGCCTACAAATAGTCCTGGACACAGCAAATCTATATTCAGGCTAGACTACCCACAGGAAAGGCATGAAACAAGCTTAGAAAAAGTGTTTTTTGTTTTTTTTTTAGTGGAAAGAGAGAAAGGAGTAGCAGAAACTAAGCTGATTGGCCTTCTCAAATGTTCTCTCTGTACTGGGTAGAATGAGGTAATGACACTAGACTGGGTGGAGGGTCCCAGAACAAATTTACACTAGGGGCAGGCAACTGCAAAGCCACCAACTATAAAAACACTATACCAACAGGGAGGGTGGGAAACAAACTGCAGAAATGTTTCTCACAGCTGAAAAGCAGCAGTGAGCCTTTAAATGAAAGTTTTAAACAGCGAAAAGAGCCTCTAGAAAAAAGAGTTTAACTGCAGCAAGTTATCAGAAACAAACAACCCAACAGATGCTTAATAAAAGTGGACAATTTCCAGTTAATACCTCACACACAGTGAAACTAGCTAGAAAAATACACAGTACACAAAGTGCTATAAATAACAAAGAAATAAAGAACAAAATAAACAAAAAACAGGATACTTAATGTTATATATTATAGCTCCGAGTTTGCTGAGTGTCCTTCTCACTGATGTTCTCATCATGTTATTCTGCTGGGTGACTTTACTACCAGGGTCGATGATGAATCAATGTCTCTTGCCCATGATTTCAACTATATAATGGAATGTTTTGGGTTTGCTAAGGTAATTGCCTCTGCAACATATAAGCTTGGACATGCATTGGATTTCTGCTGGACTTAGCTACCTTGAACCTCGTAGTGGAACTAGTCTTGTGGTTGGACCATTTCTTTGTTCAACTTCAGTTACCCCTACCATGCTAGAGTCCCCCTGATCTCGAACTGAGGGAGGTTCACAATATAAGTCAAATTGCTATTGCAATACTTTCTTGTGCACTCCATCATTTCTAACTGCAAAGTGGAGCTGATACTATGGTTGTCCTGGTGAAAGAATATGACAACTCCCTTTGCTACACCCTGGACTTCCTAACCCCAAGTCATGTTTGCATTGTCTCTACTAAAATAATGTGAACCACCCTGGTTTGATCACTTTCTTTGCACTGTGCATAGAGCTGGGTGCAGGCTGGAGCACTGCTGGTATTGGGCTGGTCTATGGAGTGACAAGACTGAGCTTCATAAGCATTGTGCTAACTGTCAAGTAGAGATTTCCCATAAAAAGTCTGAATTCTTATCTAGGGAAATCTCTTTAGTGGCTAATTAACCAGCCACACTCATTCAGGTGGTGGAGAGACTATGCAGCCTACCCTGCTTAGCCACCAGAAGAACATTACCTACAGGTGAATGTGAGGCAGCTGCTTGATTTCTCACTGACAAGATTGCCTTCATTAGGTCTCTTCTTCTACTGGTTGACCCCAAAGGTGGTCCAGTAAGTCCTCTCATTCCCTTAAAGTCTTTGTCGGTGTTCGGTGCTCCAGATTTTGATGAGTGCACTATTCTCATTAACAGTTTGAGAGTAAAAACATGTGGGTAGGATCTTTATCCATCTAGGCTGGCTTTGGCGAGCTCTGATGTGCAGGGGCCAATGATCTTGTACCAGGAGACACCAGTAAAGTTGTCTTTTGCACTTTACTTTTGAGAGTCTTCATTTTTTTGTGTGTGGTTTATTTCATTGTGGTTCTAATTTGAGTTTTATTTGTGATCTAGCAGATCCTGGCAACTTGCTTGAAGGAAGATATATTTCCTTTAACTTTGAAGGAGACTTTGGTTATCCCAACCCTCAAGAAATAACTACTGCCCAATCTTTAATTTTCCAGTTTTGGGAAAGATTATCAAGTAAGTTGTCACTCATGTAGACCCCCAGGGTTCAGTGCTGGGACTACACCTGTTTGGTATCTACTTCTCTGAAGGAAAAGCCAGTTCCAAAAGGCTCTGGCTGACTACATTTGCAGATGAGTGCAAGCCAGGAGCAGTCGTATATCCTCAAATGACTTAGCCATTCTGCAGAAAGGTTTGCCCAAATTAATAACTGGTGCCAAAATCATAAACTTAATCCAAATGCCAAAAATGCATTATCATATCCTTTAGGAAGTTATCTATCCTGTGTTGTCATTGCTTAAGTACCTGATGGAGAAGCATTTGAAGTTGTATAGTCATGCATTCTATTAACAAACAAATGCAATATTTTAAGAAATGTTGCAGGGCTTCACTGACTTGCTAATCATCTGTGTGCTAGTATCCATGCCACTTTGAATAATACCAGTTCTATCATCACCTGCATCATATTCATTACCACATAGGGATAGCAGATACTTATTATCACTTGTCAGACTTTGGACATTGTAATGACTGTACCTGTTGTGTTATGAGCGGTTGCATTCTGCCATGCTTCGCTCACATGACATCAGGGGTTTTATGAAGAAAAATAGAACTTGTCATTTAAGGTTTACCTGATTTTGGTAAACTGGGATCTGGTCCAAAATTCATGTATAACACCACCTGCAATATTAAACACTTGTTAGGAACTGAACCTCATAAAACGTTTATGCATAATGCCATAAAGAAATGTGGTTATTGCCACTATTGCAGGTGCATCAAGGAAGATGTTTGTGTTAATGTTCATGGCTATCCTTACCCTTGAACTATGGTGGCAAATTTAATTGTAGCATGAATGTGTGGTGTACTTTGCACAATATTATACCTGCACTTCATTTTATTTGGGCAAGATAAATAGGAAGGTTAGCAAAATAATTTATGAACATCTGACAAACATTACAAAAACACTCTTGTGAATGTAAATTTTAAAAAAATTATTCTTGAGAAGCTTGAAAAATCTCCTGGGGGGGACTGGGGGAGTGAGTCATTTTTAAGTGAATTGAGATGGCATATTAAGTTAAGGGCTGAGATATGTCTTGGTTTTAATGAGCATGCATCTATTTTGTCTGTTTTTAAAGTCAAATATCCATAGGCTATATGGCGGGCCCTCTATCCCAGGCAAGTAATCAAGAAGCCTCAATCCTCACCACTGACACCAGTGGGTTTACATAGTGTTTTTCAAATACAACTCTCTGCATCAAGCACACAAATTCCCCCAAAAGCACACAGGGAACATGTTCCAGACCTGGGACTGGACTCTCTGCCTCTACAGATCCCAAACAAACTCACTTTGGCACACTGTGTCCCAGTTCAAATTAGCTAACACACCCCACCTGGGTATTTGATTCACACACACACACACACACACACACACACACACACACACACACACACACACACACACACACACACACACACACACACACACATTCATTCCTGAGAAAGGCTGGCACAGATTTCCTAGCTGTGTCCCCTCTGACCATACTATAAGGTAACCATGCCACGAACAGTCAACCACTCTAAGCCTCTTACAAGGGTATCCAATCATACTGAATAAAATCAAGAGGGTAACCAAAGCAGCAAGGCTTTTTAGAGTGGCCATGGTGTCACTAAAATAAGCACAAGTACTCTCAAGATGTAAAAAGTATCCTCTAAAAGACCAGTCACAATGAAAGGTATAGAAATATTTAATAATAAACAATAAAATAGAAAGCATGAGAATACTAAGTATCTAAGTACAATAGACACCAGAGTTTCAATCACAGGAAAAATAAAAATAACACAGTTGGACAGATTCAAACAGATGCAGAAAAAAACACTACTTAACTAATCTCACTGCATTTCCTGACTGCCGAAAGAAAAAATGTTCCCTTGTTAAGTTAATTAATACAGCAAGGCAAGATAGGATGCTAAGATGCTTACTTCCACAACACAAGGTGATGACCTTCAAAACTAATCTGAAGTGAACTCAACTGTACTGTGAGGTTCCAAAGAAAACAAAACAAACTGCTGTGTGAGTTCCATTCTCCCATTGTGCTGGTTATAGAATGACATCAAATTTGATCACCGGACTGTGGTACAATACACATTCAGAGCTTTGTTGAGAGACAGCATTGCTCTTTTATTTAGAAATATATGCAGTTAGCTGAAGTGTTTGTGTGGTCTACATTGCTCTGAGTATCACTCATCTCTGTATTTAATTTTGATTTGAAGCTCTTTAGTAAAGGTTTGATCACTTCTATTTTGTATCTTATTCTAGTATTACATTTGTTTTGTTTTAAATTTTCTGTTCTGTTGGAATTTTAAGAGTTCTAGGCTAGGGTCAGTTAAGAAAAATTACCAAAGAATTCCTTTGCAAACTGCAAATAGCATCAGTTAATAAGTGGGAGGAGCTGAGAGACAGCATTGCTCTTTTAAAGTGTTTGTGTGGTCTGCATTGCTCTGAGTATCACTCATCTCTGCAATTAATTTTGATTTGAAGCTCTTTATTTAAGGTTTGATCACTTCTATTTTGTATTTTTTTCTAGTATTATATTTGTTTTTTTTTTAAGTTTTCCACCCCCCTTCCCACCTGCCCAGTTTTTGTTGTGTTCTTAATTTGGTATCTTTTGAGTTGCCTGACCCTACTATAAATCTCATTTTGGACACTCCTCCCAGTCCCATCTCATCAGCTTATTCTACTGAGTAGAGAGAGCTCATTTGGGAAGGCCCACTCCACTTAGTTTCTTAACCTTAAATTATTGTGTTTCATCCCTTCCCACTAAACTAAAAAATGCACTTTATTCAGCTATGTTTCCTGTATTTGTGTTTCTTCCTACTTTATTACTTTATTTTGCTTTTGCTGCCTGTTTTTTAAAAGTACTCAATTGCATTTATTCTACTGCATTTATTACTACTTGTTAATAGCCTGATTAAATTGCAATTGTTATTCTAAGCTTTTTGGTTTAAGCACTTGTGCTTCAGGCCAGTTGTTTTACAATAAGAAGGTTTGTGGTCTGCATTCTTGTGGCAGGAGAGGTAGCTTACATCCTTCTAAGTTGGGAGTTGCTGGTTGAAGGCTTAGTTTTTGTTATTCCAAAAGTGTTTAGTTTTAGGTTAAGCACTTGGGCTTCAGGCCAGTTATTTTACATTAAGAAGGTTTGTGGTCTGCACTCTTTTGGGAAGAGAGGGCAGATTCTGCCCTTCTGAAATGGGAATTGCTGGTTAAAGGCCTATTGTGCTTGTTTATTTGAACTGTTTCTTTCTGAAATTGGTGTACCTTGTTTGCTGTAGCATAGACTAGATTCAGACCTGCTGAATCTAGCTTTGTTTGTATAACTTGAGCACTAATCCAGGACATCTTTTTTGAGAGGGTATCCCTGTACCCTAGTGGAAGAAGTGTGCAGTTAGAACTTGTCGGATTGAAGACTGCAGGAACAGTGCTCAGTTTTGAGCTTTTTTATTGGTTAATTGGCTAATTTGTTTAAATCAGTTTGCTGTTGGTTGCTACTGTTAAATGTAAGTGTGTATCTGTTCTCCTGTGTTAAATTGACCTAAACAGAGTTTAAATATCTTTAGTATAGTCTGGTTACAGGTTTTGCTGTATTCAGATCTATTTGTGTGATTTCTGTGTTTCCTGCTACTCCATCTTGTGTTGGCTAGGGCCTGCCTTCACCTAGTGGAAGTAAGTGAACTGGTTGGAACTGGTCTGGCATAGGGTGTTGAGCTAAGAGCTCAGAGACAAGGGTTGATTGGTCAATTCCAGTCTTTCTATTTTACCTTTGTTTTTGTGGTATTTAAACCCAGCATTTGTATGGGTTTGTGCTTGTCTGCCCATTGTGCACCACCACTGTCCTGTGTTAACCCTTTGTGAGGTATCTCAGTTGAATTTTTTTCCTTACCAGCACTCCTGTGTGAGTGAGGCTCTCGACTGCAGCTACTGTATTGATTTTCTCCAGCCCTACTCACACATATAGGTACTCTCCTCCAATAGTACCCACTCTACTATTCCTGACCTCTCTTCCACAAATTCTGATAACCATGGATGGACAATTTCCTATGGTTTCTCCTGCTAGTCTGGTTGGTATGGGCATCCTGAGACAGTGTAGCAACTGCCTTATGTACACAGATAACCCTCTACTATTGCCACCTAGGAACACAATATGTGAGAGATGCAATCACATTAAGAACCTAGAATCCTTGCTGTCTCAGTAACAAGCCAGTACATCTGGCACTGAGAAGGTTGTCTGTGCAAGCACTATGAACACCACACCTCTAATACCACCCACATCTGTACAACACACTCGTACATCTGTGGAGGTTCTCAACAAAAACATACGTAAACAAAAGAGACCTCCAAAGCAAAAACACACACACATTACAACCCACGCACCAAGCATTACACATAGTACACACGTCTGCATCTCACAGCCTCTAAGGCTCAACCACAAACCCAACATACTAGTCATAGGAGACTCTATCATAAGACACACAGATGTGCCCCTCACCAGGTTAGACAAGGTGAAAGTCATAGTAAGTTGCTTGTCAGGCGCTAGAATCCACCATATCATGCACACACTCAAGTCTCTTAATAACAGGTACTGTTATGGCTCTGTCATAGTCCATGTTGCTGTGAATGACTTGAGACGTACCTCTCTGAACTATATGAAGACAGACATGATTGATCTCACCGAATATGTGTCCCATGCAGGTATGACCCTAGCCTTAACCAGCATCCTACCATCACCCAGAATAATACCTCAATACAAACAGAAAATGATTGACTTTAACATTTGGCTTAGTTTCTGGTGTCATTCCAAGGGGATTCAGTACCTGACAGCCTGAAAGGACATGGCTGACAGACCATGATGCCTTGCCAGAGATGGCCTTCATTTGTCTCTCCTGGGCTTTAGGCTTCTAGCAAAGGCTCTTGCCTCCCCATAGTGCCATTTTTAGGCAAAGTCATGAGCATAAAATTACCAGAATGAACAATTCTTTTAAACAAAATTTAAAGGTCATGCTGCTAAACGCTAGGAGTCTTAGCTTGAAACTGCAGTCATTGCAAGCATTCCTTGGCCTGGAAGATGCTAACATTTCTTCAGTCACTGAAACCTGGTTCAAAGATGTGGAGAGTACCACAACCTTACCAGGTTACTTATCCTACCATACTTTCAGACCCAAATGGAGGGCTACAAAGGAAAAAGGAAGTGAAGTTTCAATATTAATCAAAGACATACACACCTCCAGGACAGTCAAATGTTATGATGCACAGGAGACACTCCAAGTGCAGTTAACTGTTGATAAAACACCTATTCAAATAATAGCTAGCTACAGACCCCAACCATGACTCAGGACACCCACTCCACCTATCTGGACTTACTTGAATCCATAAAGGTTCAACCCTCTACCCTGATCCTGGGTAACTTTAACTACCCAGCCACAGAGTGGAAGACCTATTCTAGCCCAAACATGAATGCAAAACCAATGTCAGCGGGCGAAAAACTGAGCGAGGTCCAAGTAATATTACAAAATTCACAATTTTATTAGCGCTTTCGGTGAGGTCAGTGCCTCCCCTTCTTCCGAATAATAATGTTAATATAAATATAAAGTACTGTATTATAAGCTATGCTAATGTTAACATATTTTTATATTTCAATTTAGTAATGAGAGTTTTTCCGCATATTGGCTTTGCATGCATACAAGAACTGTTTTTTAACTTGTGTCTCTTTAATGATAGTTTAAGAGACAATTACTTAATTTGATTAATTGTTCTGAATTTAGTATAAAAATCTTGTTAATTAGTTGTTTTTTTATCTGAAGAAGGGGAGGCACTGACCTCACCGAAAGCACTAATAAAATTGTGAATTTTTTAATATTACTTGGACCTCGCTCAGTTTTTCGCCCACTCACATTGTTTTTTCATTGGTTTGCCAAACATGAATGCCCAAAGATTCCTTGACTTCATTAATGCCAATGCACTGGATCAGCTGTTCAACACCCCACAAGAGGTGAAAATATCCTGGACCTGGTCCTAACAAACATGAGTAGCCAGTGTAGCACTCCTACAGTGTCATCCTCCTTGATAAGATCCGACCATAAAACGATCACTTTTGAAGTCACCATCTCCCCTGACCTTCCCCTTGTCAGAGTCAAATGAAAAAACTTTTCCAAAGCTGACTACAATCTCCTCAAAGCAGGTATAAGCAGCTTCACAGCCACCGACCCTTCAGTTGGAACTAGCACTAATTTCCAAGCCTACACTAAAAAACAATGTGAGCACCTACATAGATGTATGCACTCAGGTTTACTCTTCCTTGAAGAAGATGATTTGGTCCTGTCAGGTATTCCTATCTGGTGGACAGCAGCAATAAACAAACTCTATAATAAAAGGAAAACATTGCTGTCCAGGGCCAAGAAGGATCAGGTGCCAAGTTGGAAGCGATCACTCCTTTGTCTGAACAAGCAAATAAGGTCACTTGTGAAATCCTCTAAGGCTAACTTCAAGTCCAAATTGGCTACATCCACCAAGGACAATCACAAGGCCTTCTTCACATATGTCCACAATCTCAAAGGAAACACCCAAATCTGCTCTGAACTGGTGGTCAATAACACCTCATACACAAATGCCATAGATATAGCCAACTTGCTGGCAGACAGGTTCAGTGAAAACATCACCCCCTGTCCCCCCATCAGTAAACCAGGACATCTCCAGCACCTGCCCCCTCCCCTCATCACCAGGGAGCAGGTCCTTAGTGCCCTCTCAAAGTAAACAAAATACAGTCTCCTTGAGACCCGATAACATCCCTGGCTGTATCCTACATGAACTCAGGCATGAGCTCTCGGCTCCATTAGATACCCTATTCAACCAAAGCCTGAGCACTGGCTTTATCCCAGCTGAATGGAGGGCAGGCACTGCCATCTCTCTACACAAAGATGGAGCGTCCACTGACCCAGGCAATTATAGGTCCATCAGCCTAACTAGCTTGATCTGCAAGGCCATAGAATGCATTATCACGGACTTTAAAAACAAGGACATTGGCAACCTCCAAATGCTTGACCCCACACAGTTTGGTTTTGTGAATGGGAGATCATGCCTGTTAAACTTGGTTGACTTCTTCAGAACAGTCACCAAAGCCATGGATAAGGGGAAGAAGGTGCACAGCACCTACCTTGACATAGCCAAAGCCTTTGACACTATTACCCACTCGGGCATAATAGATAAACTCTGCCAGCTAGGCATCAACCTGTATGTTATCAGATGGGTAGTTAACTGGCTCACTGATAGAACCCACTCAGTCAAAGTAGGGGAAGCCACCTCTAGTAGTAGACCTGTAACGTGTCCCTGTAACGTGTCCATGGGACATGGCTATCTGGTACAAGTGAAACACCCCATTCTTTGTTTCTCTCTACTTTAAATAATGCCTATAATAGCCAGCAAAGTTCCCCTTCAAAAAAAAAAAAAAAAAGAAAGAAAAATAGATATTTGGACCAGCATTGAAAGATAAACTTACCCAGGCAACCAGTATTCTCTGTACTGTGGAACAATGTTACTCTGACATGAATGACCTGCAGAGATGCCAACCAAATACTCATAGGTATTGAAAGAGTGATTACAGCCCTTCTTTAAGAATAGATTACCTTTGATTTCACTGTTACACAGCATTATATAGTCTCCCTTTATCTGTTACTGCAGTTGTTATCAAGGAAATACTACTGAAATGAAGTTCTGTGGTACTGGTTGATGCCTAGATAGATTGTATTGTAATCATGATTAGTATTTATTCCAATTTATTCCCCTTAGACTATAACCAGTAAAATTTGTTTTGCAAGGGCTTCTTTTTTCTGTCTTTATTCCTGGTATATATGTTCCTGCATGCTATTTAACACAGCAAGTAGTTGATGCACCACAGTACGTCTACTTTCCATTTCATCGCTGAACAATGACAGAAAAGTGAAGGTGGTATGAGCACACATCTGCACAATTTCATTTATACACTCATTGATTTACAGCTGGCTTGGAGTTTGACATTTGTTGTGGAATGCAAACAGAACACATTTGTTATCCCACTGTTAGTAATGACACCGGACCTAGCCCAGACACATAAGTCACCTGCTCATAACATGATGACCATTCCATTAACTCACATGGGTAGTCCCACACTAGGGCTAACAAGAAGAAAACAAGAAGGATGCTTCATGCTCACCAAATGATTTATAAAAATCAGTGTATACCAGGATTATATATTCCCCATTCTGAAGGAGAGATGGGCCTCCTTGAAACTGATTACATGTACAGATCTGCAATTGTGGGACTCCACACATATCTACTGACCTCACACGATCCAAATGTGGTGAAAGTTTTGAAACATGAGGAGAATAAATCTAAGATGACATCTCTGCTTAATTTAGCATAAGCATATCGACGTCAAGCAGGAATGGAAATCAAACCAGAAGTGGATAAAAAACAGGCAACAACTGAATGTGCTAAAAAACAAAGGAAATAATATAAGGTGAAAGACCAGATGAGAAGGCAAGAAATGTGGAAAAACCATAAATATAGTTGCAAGTATAGAAAACATCTGGAAGAGCCTCATGTTGATCAAGAACAAACACAGGAATGGTTAAGGAGAGGTGAATTTACATCAAGAAATGAAAGGTTAATATTGGCAGCCCAAGTTAGTGGGCTATGTACACGCTGCTTTACTAAGTCCATTGAACATGTGGGAGAAACAGACTTATGTAGGTTTTGTGGAACCGAATTGGAAACAGTCACACACCTTATTGCTGGTTGTGACTCTCTAATGACAGAGAGACTGTATACTGAAAGGCATAATAATGTGGCGAGACTGTTACACTGGAGATTGTGCAAACATTATGGTATCAAAGTGGCTGAAAAACACTGGAAACATGAGCCACAGAGAATCATAGAAAATTAAGTTTACATCACATGGGATTACCCAATACCAACAGTCCAAAAGATAGATGCTAGAAAACTGGATATAGTGGTCCAAGAAAAGAAGACAAAAGTAGCATTAATCATTGAAATTGCCACACCTAGTGTCTACAGTGTCTTGCATACAGAGAGACACAAAGTCATAAAATACCTCGATCTGCAGGCAGAAATGAGAGCCATGTGGAAGAAAGATACTCAGACAGTTCCAATAGTAGTAGGGGCAACTGGTCTTATAAAAATAATTTACAATCGTATTTAGATATGTTACCAATTCATGTAACACCATATGAATTGCAGAAGAAGTCATTACTGGGCACACTGTGGGTGCTGCAAAGAGCACTTTTAGCTAACATCAAAGAGCGAAACAATACTAATTTCATGAACTTTAATTGTACTTTGACTTAGTAATGGAGTCCATTCTCATCATGGTATTAGAAACCCAAAAGACTTGGAGAAATTAAAAAAGGGCTAATTATTTACCTGCCAGGAAATACAGCTGTCATTTGTGCTATTTTTATTGCAGTCCCATAAGCTGTAATATTTCCTCATATGCTCAATAAACCTACTGTAATTTTTATGACATAATGTAAATGCATCCGATTTTCTAAGTGCCATTCCTCTTCTTTGTTTTTCCAGCACTTGAAGAAGTGTAACCAAACAAGAACATGCATATGAGGAGACTAGAGAGGCTAATCCCCCCACCCTTAGCTTGGTATGTTTTAGTTTTCATATTGGATTTTATACTGCTATAATTTACAATGCAACATTTCTTTTCTTCCCATTTTGTCTTCCACTGCTGGTACAGAACTGTCCAAGGGCTTGGGCTTCCTTCTGTTCAACCTGACCATGCCTTGGCTCATGACCACTCACCTATCCAGTGATTCCTGTAGCAACCTTGTCTGGGATGAGTGGTGGGTAGGTAGCCTGAGATAGGCTATTATGCCTGAACACACAGAGCTGCACGCAGTGGTCGAGGAGGCAGTAGAGAGGATAGGGGCCCCATACAACAACTTCCTTCAATATGGTCAAGACATGTTGGGCTGGCAGCTCCAAGCACTGAGGTAACAAAGATGAGATCCTAATAAGACCACAGGATTAACAACTGTAGTAGTCTTTCAGTTATTGAGTGCAGGCATGTGTCCCTTGTCCCCACATATTCCACATCAATTTAGCACCCACTGTGTCATGTGACTATCACATCTTCTGCATTGTTGCACTGCCTCCCTATCATCAGTTGTTCATCTTTAGTCTTTCCCTTCATTTGTAAACCCCATGTTTTATATGGTCACCCATATATATCTTGTCTGTTAATTTGTGTTTATTGTCAATGCCCTAATCTCTTCCCTACTTGTTATACCTATACCTTCTTTGGCTACCCTTTATCCTTCCTTCTTTCTTTTACCTTGTATATTTCAGAAAAAAGGAGTTCTATCCCACTAACTAGCCTGATCTGTAAGGCCATAGAATGCATTATCATGGACTTTAAAAACAAGGACATTGGTGTTAGAAAAATATGTAATAGTAAATATGCATGCTTAGTGCATTCGAGATTTAAAAGGGTTAATACATTTATTCTGTTCACACTGCATGAATCTGCACAGCTATTAGAAACTTAACAAGAAGCATTCTATATTCTATTATGTTCAACTCTCACTCGCCCACAAACTAGTAAACCATCCACTAAATGTCCCATCCCTCCAGAATCTACTCCAACCCTATCGCACCACCAGACCACTAAGATCCAGCAACTAAAATCACTTGCAGATCACTAAAGCCAATAACTCTGCTGGTGAAGCACTATTCTCTTGCACCATAGCCAAATTATGGAACTCACTCCCACCCACAATTACCTCTGTACCATCATGCACCCACTTCAAAAAGCGCACCTAAAAACATGCTGGCTATGCCCTTGCAACTCCCACTCTAATATCATCCACCCCATCCAACCACTACCTTTCTTTCCACTCCACTAACTACCTTGATTATAGCAAGCTCAGATGCTCATAAGCCTAGTACTTATTATACAGCAGGAACTTCTCATTGTAACATTTGTTAATGTCTGTTATGTACTTCACAGATAAAGATTCTAGTTGTCTACTGATGTACTATGTTCTTCATCTGTAAATATGTTGTAAGTAATTGCTATGTTAAATTGTTAATCACTATGTAATCCAATGTAACTACTGTCTGTTTATTTTACTGTGGAGCTTTTCTCCCCGGGCCTCCACTGAAAATGGACTTACGTCCAGGTGGACACTCCCGGTCAACAAATTTAAATAAATACATAAATACATTTTCTGCTAATGTCATGAAAATAATATGAAGCATTCCATTTCTGCTAATGTCATGAAAATAACAAGAAGTAATTAATTTCTGCTAATGTCATGAAACTTAACAAAGGGATATTCCTTTCTGCTTATGCCATGAGAAAACATGCAGCTGCTAGAAGCTATTGATAAAGAAAACAATAGATGCTTGAAAGTTTAAACCATAGTCAGCATTACTTGTACTAAAGCTAGAAATGTACCTTGAATCTAGGTAAAATGTAACACGTATTAGAACAGTACAATAGAAGAATTGAAAAGTTGAAATGGACTGACATAAACCCAAGGCCAGGTTGTTTTTCTCAAAATGTTTTGCAGAACAGCAGATAATTTAACTTGGTCAGCAATAAGTCTAGCAACATTTTCTGTAGAACATACAGAAAGCTGTGTCTAACTACATCAGCAATAGAATGGTAACATTTTCTGTGTGACAGGAAGAGAACTGTATAAGTATAACATACTAATCATTAATAATTCAGACAAATCCTGTGCCTACATGCTTTGTCTCCTTGTTGCAAGTAATAAAGGGTGCCTTGCTTGAACCTAACGTGAATTGGTCTTTGAAGTTTTTTCCTTTGACAGATTGGTCCTTCGGACCGGAACCCTATCTTCATCTCGGATCAGACGGGCCAGGTGGTTGAAACCGTATGGGGAAGAAACCAAATCAGTTCTTCTTATCTGAAAAGCCCTCCGACTGAATTGTCATTCAAAAGAGGCCAGCCACTTTCTGATCTGCAACTGAAGGATGGGTCTCCGCGAATTGGTGATCAATCACGTGGGCTCAGGTAAGGTGAATCTACTTTTTTCTGTTTTCTGTTTTAGATCAGGGACTAGATATGTATTGTTTTTGTTAGACTGTATTTTTCTTACAAGTCAGGGACAAAAAAGATTACTGTCTTGTCATAGATCAGGAGAAACAGAATAAGTAGGCAGTCATTCTGAAGAGACTATAACAAAATCCATGGTACCACGTTAAAAATAAGAAAAGTTACGTAACGATCAAAAGGGTAGAACAAAATGGGTAATAATTGCACAAAAAGACCCCAAAATCCGCCGTTAACAGAAGACGCAAAATACATGCAGTCGCAGCGTGCCGACAATATTAAATATTATTCAAAATGGGTTAATAAGTACGAATTCGACGGAAAATTAGAAAAATCCTTGCTTATCAAACTTGTCAAACAGCTCAAAACCGATTCCAAAGGTCGGCTAAAAGAGCAACGTAAATTAGGAATTCCTCAGGCACACAGGTGGATTGAGGAAGTAAACCGTATGGAACAAAAGAACAAAAATTCAAAAGCAATGTTTTTAGATAAGGAGGATAATAACTTAATATGAAGCAAGTTAACAGGTTAGTGCACCCCCACAATATCCTGTGGTCACTGAAAATAGAGACATTATGAAAATAAAACCGTTTAAAATTAGAGATCCCATCATGACCAGGTCCCGAACAAAGGCAGGTAACTCAAATGAAGGCATCGAGTTATGGCAAATGGTTAAAATTTCACAATCTATAAGTGAAGAAGAAGAAATATGTCCACTTATAGAAGTACCCAACCCTCAGGCAGGTCAGGACAATCAGGACCCAACTATTTTAGTGTATAGACCTTGGACTCCGGAAGACATCCGGAAAGCCACTGAGGTAATTCCCCATCCAAAAGTCGATTTTAGAAAATTCTCTGAATATTTACAAGGAATGAGGCTGAGTTATAACTTAAAAGGAGAAGAGGTAGAAAAAGTAGTTAGACAAATTGTAGGGCCAGATTCATATATGATTAGTGGGAACTGGAATCCCTTTGACGCTGCACAAAGACCCCTCCCACATAGCAGAGCAGAATTAGTCACCAGAGTAAAAGGTCTGACAGACCGCATCTCTGAAAAATGGAAACCTAGGGCAGACTGGACTTGCATTAATCAATGCATCCAACAAGAAGGTGAAACTATTGACCGGTATTATGCCAGATTATTAGAGTGTTTTAATAACCACTGTGGAATGCAGGTTCCTGAAGATCAAACACAAGATTCCCCATATGAACAGCAGTTAAAGAATGCATTTGTAAAGGGCAGTATTGCACCTATAAGCAGTTTTATTACAAAACACATGGTAGATCATCGTACAAGCAGGTTACAATCATTACTTGAGTATGCTAGGCATGCCGAAAGGCATTTTAATAGCAAAAAGAAAAAGAAAGCTCAAGTATTTTCAGTAGAAGATGGAGCAGAAGTTTACGCAATACAGTCCAGGAAAAAGGGCAAGAAAAATGCACAGGGAAACAAACAATCTGATCAATGATCAGAGGACTTTGAAGGGCGAAAGAAAAGGGGAGAATGTTTTAAATGTGGTAAAAAGGGACATTTGGCAAAGGATTGCAAGAAAAACAAGAAGGCAACAACGGAAGACAAGGAGGGTGAGGACTGACTATATGGTAGTCAGGAATCACTAGAAGGGGCTAGCAAAGAAGGGACAAATGAGAATGTGAAAGAAGGAGTAGAGGATGTGCAGGAAGTTAGTGATAATGAAGAAGATGAAATATTAGACCTAGCTTTATTGAGCTTGGAGCTCTATTTAGCAGACACAAAAGCAGAAGTTACACTCTTGATAGAAGGGAGGGAAGTCAAATTTTTGTGTGACTCAGGGGCATCACGTACCCTGATACATCCCTCCAAACTGCCAGAAAACACAGAGACACCTGATTACATACTGGTCAAAGCAGCTAATGGATAGCTGTATCGGGAGCCTCTCTCCCGTGATATTGCAATAACTGATCCAGTTTCAGGATTGACACAAAAAAGCAAAATTGTTGTTTCTGCAAAATGCCCAGTAAACCTCTTGGGCAGAAACCTTATGCAGCTATTTGGTATAGCAGTAGTCCCAACCATGCAGGGTATGGAAGCACAGTGACAAATTGATACCTTTGCAGTGCAATTGGAGGGTGAAATGTTTTATTGGTACAGCCAGGACTTGGTTATGACTGGCCCAGGGACTGTAACCGAAGAGTTAATGAATGTAGCCATCAGCAAGTTCCCCTCCCTTGACACTGATAAGCAACAACTGTTGCACTGTACCCTGTATTATTGTAATACACCAGGACCTGATAAGGAATATGAGCAATAATTGTTTAAGAATCATGCAAACAGATTGATATTGCGTAACCTGTACTGGGACACAGAAGGGAACAGTGTAGCCAGCTGTTCATGGCCCAGGAGTTCTTTACACTTCATAAATCTAATCGATTACCACATGTTAGCTTAACCAAAAACAGAAACATAGAATGGGCAGACCTAGGAGAAAAAGTCACAAAATGGGAAAAACAGACAGAACTAGAAATGTCAGAACAGGGAATACAAATACAAAAGTTAAATTGGATAACTCAGACCAACCCAGCTGTGCACTTGCAGTCTGGTGAGGACAGCTGATTGACACTCCTGTTAAAGGAGGAAGAAAATGCCTTACGAAATATACCAGAGACTCTCTGGTCAACAGGAAAATCAAATGTAGGACTTATTCGTACAGCGGGATCAGTTACTATCACGCCAAAGTCAGCATTCAGACCACAAAAGAGACAGTATCCCTTAAGAAAAGATGCAGAGGCAGGGATAAAGCCTATTATAGCAGCCTTACTTAAAGGAGGGATACTAGTAGAATCTCCCGATTCACCATGTAACACACCGTTATTTCCAGTCAAAAAAGCAAATGGAGAATGGTGTATGGTCCAAGATTTACAAGCTGTAAATGATGCAGTAATACTAAGGGCACCCACGGTGCCAGACCCACACACCCTGTTGAATGATTTACAACCTCAACAGAAGTATTTTTCTGTGGTAGACATCAGCAATGCGTTCTTTTCGATACCGATACACCCTGATAGCCAGTATTGGTTTGCATTCACATTTCAGGGGAAAAGGTATACATATACGTGACTACCACAGGGATATTGTGAAAGTCCAACAATATTCTCACAAGAAATGGCAAGCAACTTGGTGGGATTCACCCCACCAAGAGGCAGACAGATTTTACTTTATGTTGATGACATCTTGCTGGCAGCCCCCACCCAGCAGGATTGTAGAGAAGATACCATAGCACTTCTACAGTTTTTAGCCGCTGAAAAACATAAGGTAAATAAAAGTAAACTGCAGCTTTGGAAAAAACAAGTTAAATACCTTGGATATGTAATATCCAAGGAAGGCAGAACATTAGATGAGGACAGGAAGATAGCAATTTTGCAAGCACCAAAACCCACTACCAAGAAGGAAATGATGCCCTTCCTGGGTGCAACTAATTTTTGCCGGAGCTGGATTCCAAACTATGCTTTGGAATCTGCACCTCTGACTGGCCTTATATATAAGAAGCCTATGGCAGCACAGAATTTGTTACAATGGACACCAGAAGCAGAATCTGCTTTCTGTAAACTGAAGCAGTTAATAGCGTCCTCATTAGTTCTGGGATTATCAAACTATCATAAATGTTTTTTCCAAACTGTAGATTGTAAGCAGGGTTACATGACATCAGTACTAACACAGCAGCATGGGGATAAACAACGCCCCATTGCTTACTATTCATCACAACTAGACCCAGTGGCATGATCCTTACCCCACTGTGTACAAGCAGTAGTTGCAGCTGCAATGGCAATACAGGCTTCGGCCAAAGTAGTCTTATTCCACCCACTCTCTTTGAGAGTACCTCATGCAGTCGCGATTATTTTACTACAGGAAAAGGTGGCATATCTTTCCCCTGCTAGGCATCTTTCCTGTATGACTATATTGTTGAGCCAACCTCACATGACAATTGAGCGATGCATGACTTTGAATCCTTCTACTCTGCTCCCGACCCCTGCAGACGGCACTCTGCACTGCTACCTGCAGGTAATTGAGCAAAAGACACTACCTAGAAAAGATCTCACGGATGTCCCCTTGGATGATGCCGAGGTGACATACTACGTGGATGGCTCATGCAAAAGGGGTCCTGCAGGACAGAACCTAGTAGGATATGCAGTAGTTTCTGATACTGAGATTATAGAAGCAAAACCTTTACCACACAACTTATCTGCAGAGGCAGCAGAATTGATTGCCCTGACACGGGCATGTACCTTAGCAAAGGGTAAATGTGTAAACATTTTTACTGACAGCCAGCACGCTTTTTCTACTGTACATGTTTTTGCGCAACAGTGGAAAAACCGGGGAATGATAACATCTACTGACAAACCTATCAATCATGCACAGTTTATTTTAGATCTTTTAGAATCTATTCAGTTACCTCAGAAAGTAGCCACTTGTAAATGCACAGCTCACACTAAGCAACAAGATAGAATTAAAAAAGGTAATGCGAGAGCTGATACAGCTGCAAAACAAGGAGCCACAGAAGTATTTCTTTTAAATGAGGAACTACAACCCTCTGAGAGTTTAGATTTAGAAATGTTAAAAACAATGCAGACACTCACTACGCAAGCTGAAAAACAATGATGGATAAAATGAGGAGCAATTCTCAAAAAGGAGCTGTACATCTCTAAAGAAGGGAAACCGATACTACCATCTAATTTGTTTAGATATGCAACTTTGTTGAGCCATGGGCAGTGCCATGTCTCAATAGGGGGGATGGTACAGCTGGTGAACCAGGTGTTCACACCGTACGGATTTACAAACTACTCTAAAAATTTTTGTTTGACGTGTCAGATTTGTAACAAACATCATGCACAGGGGGCGATAAAGCCCAAGCAAGGGAGTTTCCCTACACCACCATATCCGTTTCACACGATCTGTATGGATTTCATAGAATTGAACCAATGTGAAAATAAGAAGTATTGTCTTGTCATTGTAGATATGTTTTCCAGGTGGGTGGAAGCCTTTCCAACCAAAAATCCAGATGCAGCTATGGTGGCAAAAGTACTTGTCAAAGAAATCATTCCTAGATTTGGCATTCCGGAAAGGATCTACAGTGACAATAGTACACACTTTGTAAATCAAACCATACAGCAGTTAAGTAAGCATTTTGGTATTTCTTTAAAAAATCATTGTGCATACCATCCACAATCTGCAGGGCTAGTTGAAAGGCATAATGGTATATTAAAAAACAAATTGAGAAAATTGATAGCTGAAACAAAGAAAAATTAGTTATACTGTTTACCCCTGGCACTGTTGAGCATGAGAACTTTCCCTACAGCAAAAGGATTGACTCCTTTTGAAAAGTTATTTGGAAGGGCTTATTATACACCCCAGTGGAAACTTCTCATGTCATCAGACCAGGAAGCTGATTTCACACTAGCTGAATATATGAGGAAAATAATGAATTCTAAACATCTGTTGCAGTTAAATTCTGTTTCAGATAGAAAACAAACCGAGACATCAGAAGTGGCAGTGACACCCGGAGACTGGGTGTGGTGCTTCTTTTGACACCCACTGCAGTCAAGATAGCAGAGTGAGCTTCGTGGATCCACCTGATGCACTGCAAACTAGTTAAGAACTTTGAACTGGACAAAAATCTTACCTCTCCATCGGGGCCCTCAGCACAAAGTCTGGCTACAAAGGGGGATCAGATCAATAGGACTGATCCGTCTCAACCCCAGTGAAGAAACCATCGGTGCTGAAGGTCCTATTAGGGCAGAGAGTAAGAACACATGTCTGAAATAAAGATGACAGAATCCAGTAAGATCCAAATGCACCTATTCGAAAGAGTCGGAGAAAACAGGAATGCAGAACAACCGTTTCCTCAGAAGTATTGCATAACCATCCTGTTGACTGTACTAGTGACAATAATGTTTTTGTTGTGGCCATTCCTTTTCTCAGCCACACAAACTGGACTAAACAAATGTGCAAAGTTGTACGCAGAGTGGCACCCAAACTTCAACACTTATCAGGCAATCAAATATGTGTATGGTGAGACCTTCAATGTTTTGAATTGCTGGATTTGCACAGCTTTGCCAACAGCATACGGGGGGGTTATTTTTAACTTCATTCCCCCTAGGAGCCAACAAGACCTGGGAAAACTTAGTCTATGATACATTAGATGTCACATCACAAGATAAAGTAGCATTGCACTTGTCTGTTCAACAGAAGGGGACTGTGTGTTTTTACAAAAATTATACAGTTCAGGTGGGTTGGAGCAATTGCAATGTGACTGTTCCCTATAGATGCTACAATAAAACTGATAACACAGGATCCTATTGCAACATGAGCTATGATTCATTTGTTGAACTGATGCATAGGACAACTGATGAAGTAAAACATAATGCTGACCTTTACAAACAACTAACTATGATAGACAAAAAATGTTTCATCCAAAGCCAGGACATAGTAAAGTTACTACCAAAGTAGAGGACTGTTACTTTGTATGTGGTAGGAAAGCATATAAGTGGTTACCTGAGAATTGGTTACTATTTGGGGTACCTGGTTCCGGCCATACTACACACAGCAGCTTTACCTCAAGGGAAAATTCGGAATGTTCGACGAGAAATCAAGAAGACTGTCAATCCAGTGGGGAAAATCAATGTAGGCTGGAAAAACCATCATGCTGTGGGCTTAGGGAAAAATGGACTGTCACATATGGACTTGGGTGATACCATCATCTCGTGGGCAGGTGTACTGCCAGCATATGGAGCAACAAAATCAATCTGGGAACTGAGAAAATTGTCTAAACTTCTCGAAATAATGAGCAATGCAACCTTTTCTGCCCTAGAATTGGTGACTGATGAACTGACTGACATGAGAACTGTAGTGCTTCAAAACCGCATGGCTCTCGACTTCACCATAGCGGCAAGAGGAGGTACGTGCGCGTTAATCCAGGAGGAGTGCTGTTCGTATATTCCTGACCACAAACGCGAGATAGACAGTCATCTTGAGGTAATTCAGCAGGTGTCAGCCATGACCAAACCAGGACCAAATCCATTGACGGACTTTTTCCAGAGATTGTTTGGGGGGTGGGGCAGTATCCTGATGAACATCCTGATTGCCATCTGTGTAGGAATGATCCTACTGGTGGTATGTGTGTGCTGCTGCATCCCCCGCATGAAAAGACTGATTAAAGACTTTATAGACATGTCAGTTTCAGAAACCTTATAGCAAGGTGCTGAACTTGAAGAATTGCTAAAAAATTTAAAATGCTTTCATAAGTTTAAACTGAATGACTCTCTTAACTGCAAATCCTGAGTAGGAAGAGGTTAGGGGAAGAAAAAAAACTGTTTATGCTTATCTTGAAAGTAGAATAAAAGTATTAAAATGGGGGAGATGTTAAAAAATATGTAATAGTAATATGCATGCTTACTGCATTTGAGATTTAAAAGGGTTAATACATTTATTCTGTTCACACTGCATGAATCTGCACAGCTATTAGAAACTTAACAAGAAGCATTCTATTTTCTGCTAATGTCATGAAAATAATAAGAAGCATTCTATTTCTGCTAATATCATGAAAATAAGAAGTAATTCATTTCTGCTAATGTCATGAAACTTAACAAAGGGATATTCATTTCTGCTTATGCCATGAGAAAACATGCAGCTGCTAGAAGCTATTGATAAAGAAAACAATAGATGCTTGAAAGTTTAAACCGTAGTCAGCATTACTTGTACTAAAGCTAGAAATGTACCTTGAATCTAGGTAAAATGTAACACATGTATTAGAACAGTACAATAGAAGAATTGAAAAGTTGAAATGGACTGACATAAACTCAAGGCCAGGTTGTTTTTCTCAAAATGTTTTGCAGAACAGCAGATAATTTAACTTGGTCAGCAATAAGTCTAGCAACGTTTTCTGTAGAACATACAGAAAGCTGTGTCTAACTACGCCAGCAATAGAATGGTAACATTTTCTGTGTGACAGGAAGAGAACTGTATAAATATAACATACTAATCATTAATAATTCGGACAAATCCTGTGCCTACATGCTTTGTCTCCTTGCTGCAAGTAATAAAGGGTGCCTTGCTTGAACCTAACATGAATTGGTCTTTGAAGTTTTTTCCTTTGACAATTGGCAACCTCCAAATGCTTGACCCCACACAGTTTGGTTTTGTGAAAGGGTGATCATGCCTGTTAAACTTGGTTGACTTCTTCAAAACAGTCACCAAAGCCATGGACGAGGGGAAGAAGGTGCACACCGCCTACCTTGACCTAGCCAAAGCCTTTGACACTATTATCCACTCGGGCATAATAGATAAACTCTCTCAGCTAGGCATCAACCCGTATGTTATCAGATGGGTAGTTAACTGGCTCACTGATAGAGCCCACTCAGTCAAAGTACGGGAAGCCACCTCTAGTAGTAGACCTGTAACATGTCCATGGGACATGGCTATCTGGTACAAGTGAAACACCCCGTTCTTTGTTTCTCTCTACTTTAAATAGTGCCTGTAATAGCCAGCAAAGTTCCCCTTCAAAAAAAAAAGAAAGAAAGAAAAATAGATATTTGGACCAGCATTGAAAGATAAACTTACCCAGGCAACCAGCATTCCCTGTACTGTGGAACAATGCTACTCTGACATGAATGACCTGCAGAGATGCCAACCAAATACTCATAGGTATTGAAAGAGTGATTATAGCCCTTCTTTAAGCATAGATTGCCTTTGATTTCACTATTCTCCCACCGTATCATGTACAACCATCTTTTGTCATTCTACTGTGTATATACTGTTTTCCTTTTTTTCATTATTCCTAGCCACTCCCTTTCCATAGTTATAAATGCAATAAAGTGGTGTTCAGCAATGGATACCTAAATAATAAGGTTTAGCTAAAGTGGGTTTGACTGATAGCCAGTGGTACTGAACTGACAGCTCAGAAACATGCAGCTTCTCACACTGAAGTCTCAAGACATTAGCATAAAGTGGTATTTGTTGGCAAGTATTGTCAACTTTTGCAGATGCATCAGAAAATTATGAAGATATGGAAGAGTTACACATACCTGCATAATACCTGCACATCTGTAATTATTCATGCATACTTCCCAGCCTAAATTACACATTATTTTCCCCACAGCCTTTGCTTGCATGGTTCTTTGCTGGTTGCACATATGTGAAACCAGGGATACTGCTTCAAATATGGTGCATGTGCATATCGTCGAAACTCCTCTATTTGTAAATTCACCTGGCACACTTGGCAGTTCAGGACTATGAATACCACTCTTAGTTTTCAGTTTTGAACAAGAAATGTGTTTGAGAATCATTATGCTTCTAATCCTACAGGCACAACACCAATATTAATATCCACTTGTAAAAATAACCTCTGCAGCAGTGCTAGATTCATTAGATGAGATCAGACAGGAGGCCCCGTGGACTATGATGTTTGCAGATGACATTGTGATATGTAGTGAGAGTAGGGCCCAGGTTGAGGAGACCGTGAAGAGATGGAGATATGCTTTAGAGAGGAGAGGAATGAAGGTCAGCAGGGCTAAAACAGAATATATGTGTGTAAATGTGAGGGAGGGTAGAGGAATGATGAGGATGCAGGGAGTAGAGTTGGCAATGGTGGATGAGTTTAAGTACTTGGGATCAACAGTTCAGAGTAATGGTGAGTGTGGAAGGGAGGTGAAGAAGAGAGTACAGGCAGGGTGAAATGGGTGGAGAAGAGTGTCAGGAGTGATTTGTGACAGACGGGTACCAGTAAGAGTGAAAGGGAAGGTCTACAAGAGGGTAGTCAGACCAGCTATGTTATATGGGTTGGAAACGGTGGCATTGACAAAAAGGCAGGAGTCAGAGCTGGATGTGGCAGAGTTAAAGATGTTAAGATTTGCACTGGGTGTGACGAGGGTGGACAGGATTAGGAATAAGTATATTAGAGGGTCAGCTCAGGTTGGACAGTTTGGAGACAAAACAAGAGAGCGTAGATTATGCTGGTTTGGACATGTGCTGAGGAGGGATGCTGGGTATTTTGGGAAAAGGATGCTAAGGATGGAGCTGCCAGGTCAGAGGAAAAGAGGAAGGCCTAAGATAAGGTTTATGGATTTGGTGAGAGAGGACATGCAGGCAGTTGGTGTGAATGAGCATGATGCAGAGGACAGGAAGAAATGGAAACAGAAGATCCACTGTTGCGACCCCTAATGGGAACAGCTGAAAGAAGATGATGATGAGCAGTGCTAGATTCATTATTGGATACAAATGTTTCTGTGGCTCAAGATCCATATTCTTTGGCAAGAGCTTGTACATTTTTGCTACTAGTTGGATTTATTTTTATTAATAATTGTATTAATCCACCTGAAAGTTTAATTTTCCTCCTTTATTCTGTTCAGTTTTTTTGTTAATTTTACTATAGTTTTTCTTGTTTTAAATGGGGGGATATGACATGCAGTTTACTGGTATCTAAATACTCCACAATCCCTGCTTTAAATATATTTTCATAAAATTTTGAAAATATGTCTAATACCTGTGTAGGATCTCCAGTTATTTTTTTTATGTCACAGGCTCCTTAAGTTTGGCAGCAACCCTGTCGACTTTCAATTGTCTAAGTCATTGGGCTGTATTCCTTAAAATTCCTGGAAGCTATTTATGGACAATGCAGCATGCCAAAGGAAGACTTCAGTGCACTAACTGCAGATGTGATTTCAGAAAATACACTGAAAACACACCACCAACTTAGCTATTCAGAGTAGGATAATTATGAATTATGCACATGCCCTTCTGATTTCAAAATGCTTTGTGCACACTCCATGCAACTTAGATGTGACAAGCTACTACTATGGATTCTGCCATGTCTGCAACATATGTGCCCCACACGTCTTTGTGGACCCTGCAAGAAAACCCCATCCCCCTTGAAAACAAAGTGTGTCTAAGACTGGGTGTACTTAACATCTGAGACATTCCAGAGACACATGGGGGATGGTGTGGAAGTGTCACAGACAGCTGCCAACCATAACCTTGCCAAATTCCTGTCAGAAACGTGCAGCAATATAGATGACTACATACACTTTCCATCCACCCCAAAGGAGCAGAGAACTGTAATGCACAAGTATGACAACATGGCAAACTTCCTTCATGTATTCAGTGTAATAGATTGCACATACATCCTTATCAAGACAACAGTATATATTGAAGCAGACTGCTATATAAACAGAAAGGGACGGCCATCCCTGAACTGCCAGGTTATGTCTGCAGCAGATGGCAGCATAACAAACATAATGGCAACAGACCCCGAAAGTGTCCATGATGTTGTCATATGGAGGGAAAGTGGACTGAGGACTTCATTCCAACAAAGAAAAATACTTGAGGGACTGCTATTGGGTAAATACAGGAATGCAGCTAGGATGTAAGCTAAGGATATTTCTTCCCAACAGTATCTAATTTGACCAAATGTGTTTTTACTCCACACAACAGGTGACTGATTATCCACTTGAGCCATGGCTAATGATCACATACTGTGAACCATCCAACCCTGCACATCAGGCCTACAACAGACCACACACAATAACTAGAAATACTATAGATCATGTAGTTTGTGTACTGAAAGCTAGGTTCAGCTGTTGGCCACATCCTGTGGTGCACTGCACCTGAGAAGACAGCACAGATGATAATGGTGTGAGCCATGCTGCACAACATGCTAACTAGAGCAGTCCTCCAGCTGCAGGTGTGGGTGAATTACCCAAGAACTCCAGATGTTTGAAGATGTCATCCCACAGATATCAGAGGAGTAGCAGAAGAACATAGGTGCCAAAACACAAAGGCATAAGCAACATAGGGTGTAACCACAAATGCAGGCCCAGGCAACACAGCAGGTCTGACCCACAAATTTAATTCATGACAAGCCAGATGTACATGAGTTCATAGATTAAACATTGATGTTCAGATATTGCCCCACCACAGCAGCACTGATTGCAGCTAATGGTAATTACTCAATAGATGTGCACACTGAGCATCGGATATAATACCACAATCATAATATATAACATTATGAATATATACAAATCTGTCACAACAGGGATCATCAACTCAGGGCACAACTGGCAAAGGTATGCATACACACTCAGATTGTTCGACACACATCAATGCAATATATTCCTGTCTCTACAGTATAATAAGCTGAAAAAAGGAAAACAACACAGGGCGTAATGCAGAACTTTTAATACAGCAAACCAAATATATCATTATAAAGTATGGATTAAGTAATGTAACAAATGGTGTCAGTTATGTATATTAAACTGTTGGACTCATAGCAAAAACATGTCAGTGAACACAGACAGATTACATTGTCAGTGTTCTGCAGAGCAATCATCACCACAAGGTGAGATTGATA
Organism: Protopterus annectens; assembly: GCF_019279795.1. Taxonomy (NCBI): domain Eukaryota; kingdom Metazoa; phylum Chordata; order Ceratodontiformes; family Protopteridae; genus Protopterus; species Protopterus annectens. Next base: position 1,246,796,126 of record NC_056744.1, on the reverse strand, counting down.
GTACTGGACATATGGGATTAACTGTCTGTGTTAGTCTAAAGCAGTCATGGGTGCCCACACTGATGGCTTACACTACAGTTTGTTCTGCCCTTACTACATACAGAAACATGTGGCCCAGGTTGCTCCATGAGTGACATCATCATGTTGAGGTGAGGGAGCATGACTGTGACTTGACTGTCAGGTCATGACTGGTGGGACCACAACAGATGGGCCAGCAGTGGAAGTGTGTGCACATTGGAGCATAGACACTGATGCATGATGGGCAAGGTTGGTTCTACTGAGAAGTGGCCTGCCTCTCCTGTGTGGCAATTGGCTAAGTACAGTCAGGGCACACTGAACCCTGCTTGTACTACAGCACTGTTGTAGTGCTGTAGAGGCCAGGGTTTATACTGACTGTGCCGCAGATAGCATATTTTCATTTTGAGCAGCCAATGATGCTATTACCTCACTGTGTCGGTGTTCCTGTCCTTTATGCAGCACATACAACTGGTGTGCAACATGATCTGTGTCACAGGCAAGTGCACAGATGTCAGATTCATGATTTTCCTTGGAACGTTCATTTTCCTGTAGCAGTAGGCAGACACGCTCTGACACCTAGCCATACACACCATCTGCATGCCTACATCTACTGAGATGGCCATTATCAAGGTGTTGTGGGGAATTATCAAACTCAGCAGCAGTCTCATCATTGGTTTATTGTTAACCAGCCTCATCCTGTTCACCATCTAATATCCCCTCATTGTCAGAATGACCAGACATGTTTACCTCCACATCTGAGGCTACAGCTGCAGCCACATGACTGTCACCATCTTGTTGGGACTGTATCACCTCATAACCCATTCCTCTATCTTGTTATTTAAGGTACCCATATATATATATATATATATATATATATATATATATATATATATATATAAATATATATATATATATATATTTATATATATATATATATATATATATATATATACACATATTAAAATGTACACATACCTGCTTCGAACAAAAAACAACAACAAATATATATATATTGTGATATAACCGCAAAAATCGAATGTTTTAAGAAAGTTATTTTATTTTATATTTTTTTATTAAACTGGTAGTATTATTGCTTGCTGGATTTGTGCTTCTCTACTAGTGTATCCGCAACATAGCGTTTTGCTTTTGACTCATAACCGCAAAAATAGAAGAAATAATACTTATTACTTTGTGAACTTATAAATATAAAAAAATAAATAAAATGAAAAGCGGCTGTAACAGCAAATACACTTCTGAATATTTAAATAAATAAAAATATGCAAAAAAGTAAAATTAAAAATAAATAAAAATTCTTCTTTCTGAAAATGTTCTACCACCTATAAAGAACAAAAGCTTATCTGTTCTCAGTCTGTGTATTTTTATTTATTTAACTATTTAAAAGTTTATCTGTTGTTGCAGCCACTTTTCATTTTATTTATTTTTTTTATATTTAGAAGTTCACAAAGTAAAAAATATATATATCTATATGTATATATAGTTATACTTCAGAAGATCAAACAGCTGAAATATCGAAGACCATATGGTTGAGACCATATGATCGATATTTCAAAAGATCGATCTTCTGAAATTGTAAAAAAAAACAAAAATAAAACAAAAGAAGATGTTACTGCAGAAAGCCTCTCTCTACTTAAATATAACAACTCTGAGATTGCGCTACAGCAGAGAATAGGAAAACTTCCCATTCTGTGCTGTATTGCCAGTGTAGCGCGATCTCAGAGTTGGTATATTTAAGTAGGGGGAGTGTTGGGGGGTGCAGGGGGCTTGTCCCCCTGCAGTAACATCTTCTTTTGTTTTATTTTTGTTTTTTTCTTTCCAATTTCAGAAGATCGAGCTTCTGAAATATCGATCATATGGTCTCGACCATATGGTCTTCGATATTTCAGCCGTTCGATCTTCTGAACTGTAACTTACAATTGCACTAAATGTCTTTATGTACATAATGTGCCTGTTGTATAATTTGATGTACCTTTCTTTTATTTACTACAAATACTTCTATAACTTCTATGTAAAATATACATTGTAACTGTCAATGTATTCTTGTTCTTTTTATCGGAGCTTTTCTCCCCGGGCCTCTGCTGAAAATGGGCTTCCACCCCAATGGACTATCCCAGTCGACAAATGTAAAAAATAAATAAATAAATAAATAGAATAAATAACTGCCCTGTATGCTAGGGGCATGCTACCATACTGAGACACATCAGATCCCACATCATGCTCACTGGACGGGCTAATGGAAAATGCAGTTAGTTGATTTGCAAAAGAAGAGCAGATGACACAGATCAGGACAACATGCTTACATCACATGCTGGATATCATTAAAAGACATATGACACATATATCTCACTGCAATGTTACAGACATACATGAAGTATGTGATGAATACAAACAAAACACACACCTGACAAGTACTCATGGGAAGATGGTAAGGTAGAGGAGGCATGCATTTCAACTAGTGTAGGGAAAAAAAGTCAGCATTATTAATCACATCATTGCCAGCGTGAACCGTGTGAACTGCATTAAAACATGCACTAGGTTTTACATAGACATTCCATTTGTTTGTGCATTTAATGAGGGTGAGGCAGGCTGGCCTAGGAATGGGAAGAAGCACACAATTTTAATGGAGGACAACAACAGGAGTAACAGCAATGATATGTATGAAAGTTAGTAACATACCACTGATAAACTTCCTCTGTTGTGAGTTTGTGTGTTGTACTGTGAATCCTGCAATGGGAAAGTAAAGAAAAAGACAGCACTGTCATGTATACAGGCAAGATAATACTGACAGCATGACAAATACAAAACTGTAACAGAGGCTGCAGATACTCATGTGACGGGCATTGCACCTGTTGGTCGGATGTCCCTGAGCTGAAAAACAGTGACATTAATGGCATGTGTCACATGCATGCTACACGTTGTTGCAACCTATAAACTGTTGTAGTAACATAGCTGGTCTGTCTGTACTTGCACCAGAATGGCTTGGGCCCCCATTGGATGTACCTGTACTGTACAATGTTATGGAAATATTAATATAAAAGTAAACAGCAGTGCCATGAAATGTGGCTGAGGCAATAACAGATAGTGGTCACATTAACACAGAATGGCGGCACTCACCTGCCTATCCCTGATGTCTAGAAGTAGATGGACCTGTGAATATTAATGCAGTCAGCATTACACATATTGGCTGTACTGTTCTGTTTATACTGCAGTTGTATGAGTACATGTCATTACACTTATGTTTGTTGTCATCATGCTGTGTGAATCTGTGTGCAATGTTCAGTTCTGCTGCTGTAAATTCAAAATGACAATTGCATGAATATACATGCAACGACAAGATGCAATGATTTACTCTATAGTCATCTATGTCTTGGAAAGAAAGAATAAATGTTCGGCCTGGAACTCCTACTTCTATCCTATCCCCAGGTATGCATCACTCCCCTCTCACTGTATGCAGAGAGGCTAGGAATATTGTAATGCCATTATGAGGGTCAATGGTGGTCCACCACTGGTGGCATTCCTTCATACTGTTGTAACCTGTTGGTGCACAGAGTGTCATGTCAGAGAAGCATTGTTTACAGGCCTTATGGGGATCTGTTGTGACCTCCAGTCACATTAATCATGTTGGTGATGTTGGTCCCCACTTAATTTTATTTATTTATTTATTTTACATTTGTTAACCGGGCTAGTCCAACTGGATACATGTCCATTTTCAGTGGAGGCCCGAGGAGAAAAGCTCCGAGTTTTCAAAACATTTAATGTTACAAGTAATTTAAAAATAATAATACAAAAATGTATGGCAAAATGTTACAAGAACAAGATTTGTTCATAGTAAAAAAATGATTTCACAATTTTTTCCCACAAGAAAGCAATAAGTAAGTAAATCAAGAAAAGACGGGGATAA